>NW_017731753.1:459863-462308 GCF_001890085.2 Hipposideros armiger | reverse complement strand
TATATATATATATATATATATATATATATATATATATATACACACACACATAGTTTTTTATATGTGTATATGTAAAGCAACATAATATATTAAATTATATTTATTAAATAAATATATATTTATAATGTATATTTATAAAGTTAGTAAAAATTAGAGCTTCATAAGAATTTTTATTCAAGAAAAGTCCATCAGTTTTTCAAGGTTTTGAACGCTGTTTTGTACAAATTCAATTGGTAGAACCTAATGTTTGGGCACAAAAGTATAAGCAGGTAGGAAAAATGGAAGCTTGATTACCTGGGATAAAAGGCAAAATGTGGAATCAGAACTGAGGGACCTGAGACAAACCCTGGCAAAAACAATACTACATAATAGAAAGAGGAAACTAAAAACACAGAGCCATAATATGAGGTTTTGGGATGATTTTTCACATATAATAGTAATAATAGTAATATTACTACTAACAATGATAATAGTAATAATAGCTGCTGTATATTGAGCACTTCATGGGTCAGATATCTGGCCCATGCATTTGAAAAACATCTAAAATTTTCAGAACAAAGAAGTTGACATTTTCATCTGAAGTGTTACTGAAGCAGGCATTGATGCTCAGAGTGGTTAAAAAGATGCCCAAAGTCACATAATAAAGTGTTTCAGCCAGGATTCAACTCAAGTCTGTTCAAGAAAGTTTCTGGTTCCTATATTATCTAATAATAAACTAAAAGTGATTTACAGTATGCACACACATATGTATGTATTTAGTCACAACAACTGCAACACAAACTATGAGGAATAGATCCCTCAAATTAGAGATAATCTGACTAAGGAAGCCATTTAATTCTGAGGCCATTCTGCTCAGGCATTGCACATGCTTTAGTTTCCTTTTTCCTCATTCTAATCAGCAGGGAATTTACTTGGAAGCAAAAACCTTGGTTTCTTAACTGTTATTACCCACCTGAAGTCATTGCTTCTGTTTATTACATCATAAGCATCTCTATTTGCCACCAATTGTACATTCCCAAAGAGGAAATTATGATTTCAAGTGAAGACAATGGAGCAGGAACAGATGTGATGCTAAAAGAGAGACATTCTGTTATCCTGAAACTGTACTCCATAATGAAGAACAAGGGAAAGCTATCAGAAGGTATTGTCATATTTCAAATAGAGTTTCTTCTAGTATCAGGTTTACATTCAAACAGAAAGGTCTGCTGAAGTTTCTTTCCATGTACCATTCGTAGTACTTTATGTTTGACACTTTATGTACCAGAAAAACTACAAAAAATTAGAAAAAAAATCCCTCTGCAGCATGTTTCGCAAACCTTTGCTGCCTTTGCAACATTTTTCTGTTTTAATTTACTTTAAGCAGAGCAAGCCGACCCTACTTCCAGCTATGACACTTCCTTGTGACACTGCAGTGACTCCCTTATTCTCAAGACATCTGTTGGGTTGCACCACCTACTCCTTCATAGGTCTTCATAAAATACGTGCGTCCTTTTAACTCTGGGGAAGGAGACACTGACAGAATGGGAAACTGTAATGCTTCGCACTGTTTTTAAAAATGCATATTGGGTCATGCCAATTCATTCATAAAGGCTGGTCTTAATACGTGTCAGACGTTTGATGGGCTAAAAGGTACAGAAATTGAAGGCCTGTTTTATAAACTCAAAGCGGCCATAGTACAGTGAGGGAGACAGATAATTAATTACAAAATGGCATGATCAAAGCTATGACAGAGATATTCACTCTGTCCAGTGGAAGTTCCTTGTAAATACAAACTGAAAAGCAGATCAGCCTGGCTGAGGAAGGCAAAAAATGAGCAAAAACGGTGTATGCAAAGGTACAGAGGTAAAGCCAAGAGGTTGGTACATGAGAGACAGGGCCAAGTACCGTAGTTTCCCCTTATCCATGATTTCACTTTCTGTTATTTCAGTTACCCAAGTCAACTGCAGTGCAAATATTAAATGGAAAGTCCCAGAAATCAGCAGTTCATAAGTGTTAAGTTGTGTGCCTCTCTGAGTAGCATGATAAAATCTTGAGCTGTTCTGCCACCCCGGCCAGGACGTGACTCATCCCTTTGTCCAGCGTATCCAGGCTGTGTATGCTCCCAGCCCGTAGGTCACTTAGGAGCCATCTAGGTTATCAGATTGGCTGTCACGGGATTGCAATGCTTGTGTTCATGTACCCTCTTTTGCTTAATGATGGCCCCGAAGTGCAGGAGTAGTGATGCTAGTAGTTCAGACATGTGGAAGACAAGCCGTAAAGTACTTCTATTTTATTATTAGTTATTGTTTTTTAATCTGTTATGGTGTCTAATTTAGAAATTAAACTTTATCATAGGTGTGTGTATATAGGAAAACCAATGTATAGGGTTCAGTACTATCTGTGGTTTCAGATATATTTCTCTCTCTCTCTCTCTCTCTCTCTCTCTCTCTCTCTCTCTCTCTCTCT
>NW_017731753.1:435028-458978 GCF_001890085.2 Hipposideros armiger | reverse complement strand
TCTTCAGTCTAGTTGTGGAGGACGTTGCTTCACTGGCCCAAGTTGGCACCATCATTGTGCTCTTCCCGGGTGAGGCAGATCAGTCACCAGCTTCTTGACGGCCGCTCACTGCGGCTGCTGGTCGCTAACGCTGGCTGCTGGCTACACACGGTAGCCCATGGCAACCCACTGCCACAGGGGCTACAGCCTCCGCCATCTCCAGCGACTCACAGCTGCCCAGCTCCAGGTTGAGCTGTTGTTCAGCATCTTAGCTGTAGAGGGCGGTGTCACTGTCCCTCATATGTGGGATCCGAACCGGGGCCCTCTGGCGTCCCAAGCCAGTTCTTAACCATCGCGCCACTTGGCCGGCCCTTAATCTTTATAAATTATCATCCCTAGTACCATTTGGATTTTTTCAACATTGTCTCCATCTTCTGTCAAATGTGGAATTTTTCAATGGTCTGAATAGTCTGGAGCCTGCAGGTGATGCAGAACAAGCTTGCTTAGGTTTATGGGTTGTTTTCTTTTTTTTTTTTTTTCCAGAACCTAGTGCTGATCTGTTATAGGAACAACCTCATGACTGTTCTAACAGGAATAAAATATTTTACTTTCTTTAAATATTTTTTTGGGGGAAGAAACGAAGAATCCATAATGATCTCTAATGCGAACATTTCTTTAGTCTGGGCACTGATAGACAAGTGTTTTCCTATTTTTAAATATTTATTTACTTGTTTATTGATTGATTGATTTTAGAAATACCTGGTAAAAGCAAGCATATGTGAATTCTATACAAAGTGTGTGGTGAGTCCTCAGGTTCAGCGTCCTATCAAACTCGTGCAACATACAAGCCTGCAAAGTGTGTCTCGTCTTTCTTACAAACATAAAAGTTACAAACTGTTTGTTATCCACACGGCTTCATATAAGAAAAATATATTGATACTTGGTTGTATCAGGGAGTTTCAAATACTAAGTAGGGATTTTTTTTTCTAAACATTCTCTCAACTAAACATATAAAATAAAAACATATCAGGTATACAAAGCTTATATTTTATTAAAATCCATACAATGGGAATAGGGAAAGACAATAAAGTTTTACTATACATCTGTTATGTATATCTGTAGAACTGTGAATGTAAGTGAAAAATATAGTTACTCTAACACCTTTCCCAAAATTTGGGACACAGGGCATAGTTTCATATGTTCATCTAGTTCAGAGAGTGATGCTAACGTAAAGGGACAGAAACAAGGTATAAAATTATAGCTTGGTTCTAGTCAACTACAGGAATACTCAAAAAAGAAATGAATGATGTTAGCTATTACATTTACATTAATATATATTTCTTAAAATTAATAATTAATGTTGACCTGAATTACTTAGAATAGAAATTTCAATGTTTGCTAACTTATTTTTAATTATGAATTAAATATTATAAAATCTAATACTGAAAATACTGAAGAAATCCTCCAAATATGTACCTTATAAAAAGGTACTGGGATTTATAAAGGACAAGTAAACCAAATTGATTTAATTACTTCTGTTGATGGAGTTAGCACATAACAGTGGGAAGGACTATGTTATATATAAAGGGCACCAAAACAAATGTACACATATTTTAAGAAAGAAAAAATTATATTAGCAATATGCTGATGGTAACCACTTTGAGCACCTCTTTTAACTGCAGAAGTCAAATGTGACTTGTATTCATTTTTTTGTTATTGGTATATATTGAATATTACAATTTTAACACAGTTTTTTTCTTTCTTAAACTTTATATACATTTTTTGACACCCTCTGTGTTTCAAATTTGAATCTGTGAAGTTTCTTAATACAGGGTTCAAGATATTTGACTTACAAAATTGATACAAATTCAGCTAAATTTTTTTTAAGATTTTATTGGGGAATTGGAGGAGGGGAACAGCATTGGGGAATCAGGGAAGGGGGAACAGACAAGTTGCTGTCCTTTGGTTCTTCAGTCTAGTTGTAGAGGACGTTGCTTCACTGGCCCATGTTGGTATTATCATTGCGCTCTTCCTGGGCGAGGCAGATCTGTCGCTGGCCCCTGGACAGCCGCTGATGGCGGCTCTCGGCAGCTCACGCTGGCTGCCGACCACTCACGGCAGCCCAGCTCCAGGTTGAGCTGTTGTTCACCATCTTAGCTGTAGAGGGCACAGCGTCACTGGCCCTGATGTGGAATCTGAACCGGGGCCCTGCTACTCAGAGCTGGTGTCCCAAGCCAGCTCTTAACCAAAGCGCCACTCAGCCAGCCCTAATTTTTTTTTTTTCATGGTTTCACTTGGGCAAGCAACTCAACACCAAGACTGTTTCATGAGACAAATGGGGTTGTATTTAACATGCGTTGCATTCTGTTAGCAATGACCTGCATGGGAGAATAAAGGAGACACCAATGAATGATAATATATTGAAAGATGCTATACATTAGAGATAAAATCATACCAGAGGCATGAGCAAAGAAAGGCAAATTGGAGTCAACTCAGAGAGAGTACTTTGTTCTGATGGTGGCAAATTAGTTGGAATCAAGTGTTCAAGTCTTAAAGAAAGAGTGCTTTAAATATCATCACAAATACCACTCTTCCTCCTTTTTGCTACCTGGTTTGACCTTCTCCTCCACAATTCTCTTTATTCTTACAAGATTTCCACTTTGTTTTATAATTGATTTCTGCAAAGGACTACTAAACCCTAAGTACACCCCAAATTAGGTGGTTCTTTATAAGTAAAAGTACTGGCTACCTAAACACAGTATGTATAATAATTGCTTCTTGATAATATTATTTTCTTCTATTAATAGTTAATTAGAGTCCTGAATGATTCATCTACATTCACACACACACACACACACACACACACACACACACACACACACACTCACACACCAAATTCACAAGCACACAGATGATCCCAAACCTGTTTTAGCCTGAAAGTTGAAAAAGTTATAAATATTTGGTTGGCAGTATTTTTAAATTTTATTTTAAATCCCTGTTAAAATTGTTATTTTTCTGTCATATAGGCAGATGCCAAGCACTGTTTCTTGTACCAAAGTCTAACAAATGAGAAGAAACATGGACAGCGATATTTTGGTGATGTCCTTGGGTTTTCCCTTTGCAACATAATGTATTATGGGAGGGAGTGACGGAAGACGGTTTTGCTCATATTGCTGGATTTGCATAGTATTGTATTATTTCATGATGAACTATGGAGCAACATGTGGAAAGCATACAAAAAGATGAAATAAATAAACCTGAAGGAGAAGAAGGAATCACTCTCTTTCTTAGGAACAAAACAAGGGATATAGGCTAATGTTAAGAGAAAGAAGAATTTACTCTGAAAATAGCAGAAAGTGATCTGATCACAGTGATGACTTGTCAATAAAAGAAACTAAAAATTCTTTCAGTGGTTTTATCCCTAGTGCATTTTTAAACCAGAGTGGAGAGCATACAGAAAAGTATATTAATACAAACAAAAATAAGCTGGCAGAAGATAGAGTGAGAAACCTTTTAGGTCATTTTCATTATTATTCATCAGTTCTTAAAAATGCATTTGATATCTTAAAAGGTCTTGCAGTTTATAAACACATTTTTTTCTGCAGCGTTCGAAGCCAAAAAATAATATAATAAAAACATATCTTTAAAATATCCAATTGTACCCTGAGAGCAATTTCAACCACTTTCTCAGCACGTTGAACATTTAGAAATGTCTTATGATGCAAATTAATAGAGTATCCTAAGATTTATGTGGCAGTAAGAAATTCCTGGCTCCGGAAACATAAGCCTTACACTTAACGCTTAGGGCCCTTAAAGACCTCAGTTCCAAATTACACTCTGAGAGTATTTGAAACCCTTACCCCTTCCCATAGCCCATGTTGTCGCCAAATAACTACAACAACCCTATTCTCTTCTTTGCTGAAACACCACATGTTTTCAGGGCTCCACATAATTGCTAACATGCTTCTACATATCCAGCTGCAACCCCACTCACATCCCAAACATTCTCCAACACCCTATTCATTACTCCCCTAGGTAAGTTCCCAAAGGCCTTCATTAAAATCTCTTTGCTAATATGTTCAATTTTGTGTTTTAATTATTTGTGCATGTACTTTATTTCCACCATAACAGTGGTCCCCCAAACCTAAACCTTCAGCCCTGAGGGAGAAATGGAATTATTGAAGAGGGCCCATAAATTTATATGTACATGTGTATTTTTTTTTCAGTCAATAAGGTAGTAAAACTGTAGCCACTGTTGTGTGAAGAAATGTAAAATGTTTAGTTGAACACGAGACAAATTATGGCTTGTGGGCCAAATTCAGCCTACTGCCTATAACTAGTAAATCAAATTTGATTAGAGCACAGACACACCCACTCATTTATGTATCGTTTATGGTTGCTTTCATGAAATAACAGCAGAATTCAGTGGTTGCAACAGAAACCATATGGCCTAGGTAGACTAAAATATTTACTATCTGGCCATTTACAGAATCATTTTGCCTTCCCTTGGTCTAGGATATAATGAGGGCAATGGTAATATAGTAGATATATTCGCATCACCTCTGGTACTCAACTTACAGAAAGTACTCAAACTCTGGAGAGTGAAATCAGAAATTATTATATCCCCCCCGCAACATGCTCTCCTTCCTCCTTTATTATCATTATCAACAAATATTCACAGTCCCCCGCTTTCCTCCAGTTGTGACACTTCATTGAAAGTGTATCCTTTCCATATGTGATTTCATATTATGAGCTTATATCTTTGCATATATCTGTACCCTTAATACAGGCTAATGTTTTTAAAGATTAATTATATGGTATCATATTTACCTACATTTTATAGAGCAAATTTTTTTTCATTTTCATTCAACATTGTATTTTTGTGATTTATCCATTTTGATATATTTTCTGATTCATTCGATACTCCATCAGAGGACTAGATTATTTATCTGTTTCACTGCTGATAGATATCCAATTATTCCAAATATTTCTGTTACAAATGATATCAAAATATCTTGACCACATGATTGAGAGTTTCTTTAAAGCCTATACATAGATATAGAAATACTGATCATAGGGCGTTATATTAGTTTCTTATTGCTGCTATAACAAATTACTACAAACCTAATAGCTTTAAACAACACAAAATGTATTGTCTTACAGTTTGGAGATCAGGGTCTGAAATAGTTTTCACTGGACCATAATCACTGTGTCAGAGGGGCCATACTTTATCCAGAGGCTCAAGGGAGAATTAATTTGCTTGCCTTTTCCAGCTTCTAGAGGCTGCCTAGAGGGCTTTTTCCTCCATTTTTAATGTCTGCAGAGTAGTATCTTCAAATCTCTCTGACGCTGATCCCCTATTTCTATCATCGTATTTCCTCGAACTGTGACTCTCCTGCCTCCCTTTTAAAAGGACCCTGGTGATTTCATCAGTCCCTCTCAGATAATCCAGGATAATCTCTCTATATCAAGATTTTTAACTTAATCACGTTGCAAAGTCCCTTTTACCATGTGAAGCAATATATTGTAGACATTAGGACGTGGATATCTTTTTAGGGACGCTATTCAGCCTACCGCAAGTATAGAACTCATCAAAGGTATTAGATACCATCAAGCTCCTCCTCTATACAGTTGGACCAATTTAAATACACCCTTTGCTGTTTCCATGTCTTCCTCAGTGCTTGGCATTGTCAACCTCACTGGAAGTTATAAAACCTAAACTTATTGGTATTGCTTATAACTTTAAATTCTGCTATAATTTCAAACATATAGAAAACTTGCAAGAATAGTAAAAGGAGCTCATATACCGCTTACTAAATTTACCTATTCTATATATTTTGCACCATTTGAAACTAAGTTGAAAATGTATGTCTCTTTCTCTCTAAACATTTCAGTGTGTATTTCCTAAGAACATGGATATTCTATCAGGTGGCCAGAATATAATTATGCAAATCAGGACATTTAATATTGATTCAATATTTTCACTTAATTCCCTGTTTCACATAAGTCACTGTTTAAATCCATCAATTGCCCCCCACTCCCCAAATATCTTTTGTCAATACAGCAGTTTCTCAGATAATGTTATTTTATGCAATGTCATTCCATTATAAGGATGATGAGGAAAAAAGATTGATTCCCGACCGGGGCCACTGTCTATGTGGAGTTTGCACATTCTTCTCCACATTTGTGTGGGTTTTCTCAGGGTACTCCAGTTTCTGACCGCATCCCACAGAGGTGCATGTGAGTTGAAAGGGCACATGTACATTGTCCCAGTCTGAGTGTGAGTGTGTCCTCCGATGGAAGGGCATCTTGTCCACGTTGTGTTTCTGATTGTGCCCTGAGTCACAGGGAGAGGCTCTGGCCACCTGCCATCCTGAACTGGAATAAGCGGGTTGGAAAAGAATTATCTTACCTGCTTTTATGACTCTTTCTTAAATGTATGTATAGCTCATGTTTATTTTGATGTTTAATATTGGAAGTGTTTAGGTCTTTATTTAGAAGTTTGGTGATGTTTTTGTGACCAGAAATATAAGAATTTAACTCTTGTTTATATCAATTAGGCTATGGTAAAACTGGTTTTGTTATATGTCATTTTGCTTAGGGTTGCAGTTTCCATCACCCTGTTGATGACATAAAGTGAGGACTTACTGTATTTTCTTTAGGTTCAGGATTCAACTTGGGTTCACATGTTGTATTTTTTTTTCTCTCTCATTAGACTACTACATCTGGAAAATATCCTCAGTCTGACATTTGTACATAGTACAGGCCAGTTATTCTATAGAATTTCCTTCAAATTAGTTTTACCTGATATTTCTTTGCAATTCTATTCAGGCTATATTCATTTTTTATAGTAATACCCCAGAAATGATGTGTCCTTTCTCTGTGCATCTTATTAGGAGGTACATGATGTTGATTTATTCCCCAAATTTATGATATCTTTAGTTACTTATTTAAATGGTTTCTGCCAGATTTTTTCACTCTAATATTATTATTTTTTCCTTTGTAGTTATTAGTAATCTGTGGGGAAATACTTTGATACTATGTATATATATATATATATATATATATATATATATATATATATATCTTATTATTTGTCAAACTTTCTCTCACTAGTTTTAGCATCAATGGATTACCAACTCCATCATCCATTGTATATTTATTAATTGATGTTTTATTTAAGAAAGAGATTTCCTTTCTTTTCCCATTTATTTACTTATATCTCTTTGAACTCATGCATTTTTATTTTATTCAATGAATTATACACCATTAATATAATTTATTTTTATGTTCTAATTTTCATAGATTTGACTATTTGAAGCCCCTTCAAACTGTCTCAAGGAGTTCTTTTTAACACGTTCCCATTATTCATTGAGTGATCTCTTATTGTGTGGCACAAAAAGATGATCCAGTCTCGTCTGTGCCTGTATCTGTTTATTTTCTATCTACCTTATCTTATAGTTAAGATGAAATAGATTAGTGAGTGGCTTGATGGTGAGTCAAGGAAAATGAATTTGAATACTGTAATATGATTATGTACTGATCTAAATCTCTTTAAATAAAGAGAGAAGAGAATGACAGGTGATGCTGAGAAGGAAATGCTACCAAGAAAATATCATATCAAGGTAGTATTTTATCTAATGAACATTATTGTACTTCTTGAAAAGTACTGTATTTCCTTTACTTCTTTTCCCAATGAGGTTGCCTAGGCTTTTTTTATGTAACATTGAAAACCAGATGAGCTTAGTGAGGCAGTAACTGATAAAAACATGTGATGGTACTTAGTCGATCAGAAGGTCTTTCAGAACCCTGTTTCCTCAACAAAAATGTTATGTAAAATTTTGGTTCCTAAACCCAAGTATTAAGATGCTTTCTAAAGAGTAGTATGTATATTTCTACATGTGATATGTAAAACAGTGGATATAATTTCAGTTAGATGTTTTTACATTAAAACTCTTTGATACATATTTGGCCTTGTATGTGCATGTCTGTGAGTGTTTTACTTGTAGCTGTCTGTGCCATCTTAAATTGTGGCATCATTATATTCCAGTTGACTGTACATTTCTTCATTAATTTATAAAACACACATGCACACACATACACACACCTTTAGTTGTTGGTATGGTACAGTCACTGTCCTTGGCACTAGTGACAGAGTAGTAAGGAAAAAACAATCACTGATGAGCAATATAAGTTTCTTATTGCTAGTATAAAAAATGGCCACAAATTTAGTGGTTTAAAGCAACAAAAATTTATTATATACTTCTGTAAGTCAGAAATCCAAAATGGGTCTCCCTAGGTTACAATCAAGTGTCAGCAGATGTGTGTTCCTACTAGAAGTTCCAGGGGAGAATCCAGAGTCAGGTAGCTAACAGGGATTCCATAGATGAACTATAACTGAATCCATTTCCTTACCATTTCCAGCTTCTAAAAGCCACTCAACTCACGTTCCTTGGTTTGTGGGCCCATTCTTTGCTCTTCAAAGCCAGCAATGCTGGGCTGAGTCTTCCCACTGCCATCACTTTGGTAGTTTATTTAAGGACCAGGATAATCCTATCTTAAAGACAGCTGATTAGCAGACTTAATTCAATCTGCTACCTTAATTCCCCTTTATCATATAATGTAACAAATTCAGTTTCTAGAGATTAAGACATGGACATATTTCAGGGATTATTATGTCTGCCATAGTAGCCAAGACTGATAATATCTCTGCTCTGATGGAAATTGTATTTTAATTGGGGAGAAAGTCAGCAAACCTAGAGACATGTCATAAATTTCCAAGAACAGATAAATACTTGAATAGAGCAGGGTAAGTGGAAAGAGATTGATAGGGGTTAAGAGTTATAAAAAGTTGGCTATAGGGCCAGCTGAGTGGTGCGTTGGTTAGGAGTTGGCTTGGGATCCAGCTCTGAGCAGCAGGGCCCCAGTTTGGATCCCACATCAGATCTGTACAGCTAAGATGGTGAACAACAGCTTGACCAGGAGCTGGGCTGCCGAGTCGCCAGCGACAGCGCAGACTGCAGTGGGGCTGGTCAGCAGCTGGCGTGAGTTTTTGTGAGCTGCTGTGAGCCACCATGAGCAGCCATCTAATGGCCGGCAAGTGACTGCCTCGCCCTGGAAGAGCGCAATGATAACACCAACATGGGCCAGTGAAGCGATGTCCTCCACAACTAGACTGAAGAACAAAAGGACAGCAACTTGTCTGTTCCCCTTCCCTGATTCCCCAATGCTGTTCCCTCTCCCAATTCTCCAATAAAAAAAAAAAGTTGGCTACATCTTATCTCCCTTTTATAAGTGAGAAATTAAAACTAAGAAGGATCAGGCACTTTCCCCAGTGTTAATGTAGCATCTATCTCTCTCTGTTTTCAAATCTCATGCACTTTCCATGATGTGGCTCTGTCTTATCCTCTTCCCAATTCTCAGGTAAAGATGTTACCTGAGGATAACATTTTCATGTAACCCACAATTGTTTTTGTAGTTCCTGGCACATGCCCAAAGCATCATAAAACTTCAATAATTATATGTCTTTGGTGTTGACATTCCTCGTAGCCATTCTCATTTCCTATTTTTTGTTGTTGTTGCACTTAGCCAAAAGAATAAGAGAATTATTTTTCAGGTACATACTCAAAAGTTTCCCTTGAAAAATTTCTGAGAGACAAAGCAATAGAAATATGTATAACCTATAATATTCTCCACATTTATCCACAGATGTTTTTAATGCTCTCTGTAGGTGGGCCAGAGTCATGGATGAAATATCAGTAAGCAAAGGCTATGCCCATTATAAAAACAAACAAGAGAAAGTTACTAAAAAATTATGACCAAATGGCCCATATAATCCTAACAGGTCATTTTTAGTAATAGGACATTTCTTTGAAGTAGAGAATGGTATTTAAGAACCAGGTTGCTTAATTGCTTGAAGAAGAAATCATTTTCTTCACTTTCTTGATATTGCTATTTGAGTCATCCATTACTTTAAATTAAAATCCAGTGATTCCTTGTTACCTAAAATAATCTGAAATCCCTGTCATCACATTCAAGGCCCTTCACAATCTGGACACAATCTATCATTCCAGCTTCATTTTCTACCACCCTGTATTCTGTTGTAGACTGCATCATGTTGTAGCATGAATTTCCTAATTTCCAAGGAAGTTTCTTGCATTCCACAATTTCCTAAGAGTGTGAGTTCTATAAAATCAGGGACAGTGACATGTATTTTTGTAATTCTTGCTTAGCACAGAGTCAGGCACATCCCAGGGATACAATAGATGAACTATAACTGATAAGCTGAGTAAATAAATGAATGAATTAATGTCCTTATCTGGGCATTTTGACTGCTCGGTGATTCTGTTCTTGTTTCTTAGATATGTAATTGCATTTATCTCTATTAAAAATATGGAACACTCCCTTTATTTTAGTGCTAAATTAGCTCAGGCATGTTCTCTTTCTTTCTTTCTTTCTTTCTTTCTTTCTTTCTTTCTTTCTTGCTTTCTTGCTTTCTTGCTTTCTTGCTTTCTTGCTTTCTTGCTTTCTTTCTTTCAATTCAAGGCCTTAGCATGACTGTATCTCATGGTGGATGACTCTAAGGAAACTTTGGGCTATATGTGCCCATCTCCTGATCAGCCATTTACCTTTTTTTTTTTTTTTTGTGCATTAGGACTTTAATAGAAACTACCTAGTGAGCATGTAAGATCAGCAGGTAAGAAATGAAATGTAGGTCATTTACAGAGCAGTAAAATGTAAATTACTGATTAATGGAAATGGGTCATGCTATTTTGCACTTTAAAGTAAGTCTGAAAACTTCATGTGGCTAAGAGGTCCTAGGGTTCACTTTAGAAAGTTGAGGAGCAAATCTCTTCCCTGTAAAGGTCAACCAGGTACCAGCAACTGTGAGCTCTAGAAAAAGGAAGATTTTGTATTTTTTTCCTGTGCTCTGCAATTGTCTAGCCCTATCCCTCAGGTACATACATTGTAGTATGTGACCTTAAGCCTGCCACTTGGGTTCTCCAAACCTCAGCTGCTTAATTTATTAAAGGAAGATAACATTTATTCTACCTACTTGGCACAATTCTTTTTGAGTATTAAATAAAATGTGCAAAAGGATTTGGGTAGCAGAACTTGTCAATGCCCCATCTATTACTCTAGTATCTTTAAGTGTCCTCTGGCCTATATCCAACTTCTAGTACCTGAAGGTCTGCAGATCCTGGCTGTTGTTGTTGTTGTTGCTACGGAAAACACCCCATACCTGTGTGCTCATGTATGTATGAGCACATGGAACAGGTGGGCTACTGAGGAATCAACACCTCCAGGAGCAGCTCTTGACCATTAGTTCTCCAGCACTAGTATATAAAGTAAATATTCCTGTTGCCTAATATTCAGGTTGGCTAATTATGAAGTATGTGTTTTGTATCAATTTCCAGAGTCTTGGCAGGATTTAGTTTAAGTTGCATTACTTGACATCTGGCTTAATAGCATACCTTCCATTGGCTGTTTTCCATTCCTTTTATCATCTCTCCACCTGTGTTATCTGAACTTCCCAAGAGTACCACTGACAAATGAACCCTGGTCTGGATCTGCGCTGAGGAGAATGCAGAAAACAGCCTGTACATCGTGAAAGGATACCTGAGTGGGGAATGATGATGCTATTTTGATAAATTAGAAACCTAAAGCTAAAAGAACTTTTTGTGTTTAGGGCTTCTCAGGGCATAAGGAATGGATATGTTGAAAGAATCTGATTGACAGCCTGAGGCAGGGTTAAAAGTAGTGCAAAGCAATTGGCTAGCTGAGCCCAAGGATTTAGCCTAAGGGCAGATCATCAAACTTCAGCCCCAAAAAACCATTTTTCAAACTCAGTAATGGTCTCCAGGTTCATTTCATGAATGTAACTCAGGCAAAGAAAGGAGTGGTAGCAAATCGCTCCTCAGGCACATTCCAATGTGTGGAACTATCCATAGCAGAGAACTTGAGCCCTAAAAGGCACCTTACCAGCTCACACCGATTTACCTTCATAGTCTGTTTTTTTTTTTTTAATTTATTTTTTATTTTTTTGCTATTCCTAACAGGTTAATTTGCAACATTGTTCCAGAGAAAAAAATTGAGAAAGAAAATAAATAATGATAGTACTGGATTTACCCATAGAGTAAAATAAGCCACGAGTTTATACAAATTTAAAAATTGAAAGAAAGACTAAGTGGTAGGGAGGGAATGGTTCTTCCTTAAAACAGAATTCCAACAAATAATTTTAGAAGGAACAAAAGAAATATAATAATTGTCCAGAATAATCTGGACAAAATCCTGATGAGAAAAAAAAAATATTTAGATAGTTTCAAAGCGTCTCCCCAAATAACACTTACTAAGTACAAAGGGAAAATAGTAAATTTACAGTGGAGAAATTTGGCAGAGACCGCCTTAACCTCACCAGTAATAAGACATACAGGTATCATAAGCCTGAGATAAGCATGATGAACTGAGATTCACAACGTTACTTCTGTGGTAGTCTTACCAAAAATACATAGTCATGAGAAAACATCAGACTAAGTCAAACTGAGAAACATATTACAAATTGACTATCCAGTTCTCTTTAAAAATATTAAGGTTATAAAAGAGAAAGGTCAATGAATGAACATTTCTACATTAAAGGAAAATAAAAAGCCATAGCAACAAAAATGCACCCTCATTTTATATTGGGTCCTAGCTCAGTACAAAAACATTTGTGGGTCAATTGGCAAAATTAGTCTGTAAATATAATGTTAACATTCTATCAAGGTAAATTTCCTTATTTTGATCGTTGAACTGTAGTTATATAAGATCTTAACATTTAGCAAATCTAGATAAATGGCATAAAGAAATCTGTGTATTATTTTTACAATTATTTTGAAGTAAAAAATTATTTAAAAATTACAACTAAAAACAAAAAAACTTCTAAAATATTACAGACATAATCACTGAAGGTGACTCATACATTAATCAGGAACATATCAACCCCAATCTCAAAACTAAGGACCAAAGTTTAGAAACCATACACTGTTTAAATTAAACTTTGAATTTATATCACAAACTATTTAATGAAAATATTATGTTGTCATTTGTTTAAAAACACATGTTTTGTAGGAATTCATTTTTGACAAGTATTCAAAAAAATAATATTTCTGCCTCCACCACTTGGATATACATCATTGGATGTCTCTGTGTAAACTGCCTTCCCTGAAAAAAAAACAAAAAACAAAAAAAAAACAGAGATAACAATCATCTGTCCTCTGAGATCTTGCAAGTAATTATAACAAAGATGATCAAAACAATTGTAATGACATTCCTCTAACGCAGCCCTTGCTATCTATCCTCTATGTACTCAGGTTCAATATTCCATTCTGAATTGAATGTATAAAAAAAAGAGAAAAACCTAATATTTTTCTCTAAAAGTGAATTATTTTGAAATATGATTACACTTTTCAATAGGTTTCTTTTTATTGGAACTGGATTTTTTTTTTAACCCCAAACCTTTTCAGTTCTCAAGAGGCTGCCTTTTTAATTATATCATTCCTTGACCTGGAGTCTTTCTTATTATTTGTTTAAATGTTATTGTTTGGACTTGAATTGATCGTTCCTGTTCAATTTCAGGGTTAGCATTTGCTGCGACACAGAGAATTTTTTTTCTTCCTGTTGCCTTGAGGACATTCATCAGAAACATCATGTTACACTTGATAGAGATTCTCCTGATGAAAAGGTTCACAACAAAGAACAAATTAATTTTTGGTAACAATCAATGGTACCATCCAATGCATTTTCATGTCCTTTACTTTTCCATTCTCTTTCTCATTGTCCCCTAGTTTACTGATTCCCTTTTGTAGAAAATGGACTGTAATTTATTTTTAAAGATCTTCCATGGCTGTCTCCTAATCTTAATTAAAACAGAGACTGTAGTTTATCTGGATTCTTAATCTGGTCATTGAATTCCTAACAAAGAGCTTCAGAACCACAACTGATATCAGAAAAACAAACTAAATAACTAAAGAATCAAAAGGAACCTATCTGTCCTATTGCTAAAGAGAAATGGACCCTCCAGAGTACCAGGACACACATGCTACCACAGTCAACTTCTTTGTCTTTTGTTTTAAACACAAACACACACCCAAACACACACACACACACACACACACACACACACACACACACAAACACACACAGAGGGCGGGGAGGGTGCCAAAAGAATGTATACAAGGGGATGCTTTGGTCAGCATTGCTCAAGCAGTATGTCATTGTAATCAGAAGTGTCTGGACTCTGATGGTAACCACTTTGAGCACCTCTTGCAATAGCGGAAGTCAAACGTGACTTGTGTTCATCTTTTGTCATCGGTATATATTGAGTATTACAATTTTAATAGTTTACCTTTCTTAAGATGTGTATACATTTTTTTGGCACCTGTATTATTTAAGAAAGGAAAAAAAACTATTAAAATTGTAATATACTGATAACAAAAGATGAATACAAGTCATGTGTATACATTTTTTGGCACTCCAGTGTGTGTGTGTGTGTGTGTGTGTGTGTGTGTGTGTGTATGCTCATTTGAGATTTGTTGTGTTATTTCTACACTAAAAGATATATTATAAATCTACTTGGAATGGCTAAATTATTTGCAAGTTTATTTTACACCAACTTTTCCACTGCTGTTAATCTTGTGTAGCACCTGGGGGACCTCCTTTACAGTGCATGCGATTGTAGATATAAAATACAGTGTTATTATGACATTATTCTGCATTCGATACAACATCAAGGGCAGCCAAGCTCACCTGAAATAGCCAATTTACCCAGCTCACTTTGTCAGAGTGGTTTTGCATGTTGAAAATTATCTATTCAACTCAGAAAGAGTATTTTCTTTTACAAATATGTATTTGGTATCCCTATGTGTTGTTAACTATATGCCAAGTGCTATTCTCCCTAAATAGCTGTAAAAAAATCAAATGACCCATGTTTCTGAAGAGTTTTGGATAGAAAAAAAGCAACTCTGAATTAAGAATATACAGTCTAGCCTCTTAAGGGAACAAGTTTCCATCTCTAGAGCACTCAAGCAGTTGTTATAATTTTAATACTCAGAAGGAGTTATCACCATTCTATATACACCAACTAGTGCCTACTAACAGAATGTGAATGGTCCAATGACACAGCAGGGTTAACACTTGTTGCCTGGAAATTCAGCTTATGATTAAAGAGGTTCTTGTGTGTTGTTTTTTCTGTTTTCCTCCACAGAGCTAATACCATCTTCAAACTACAGTAAAGAGCACTCCAAAATGCATATAGCTAGAGAAAGCTCGGGTGTCTGGATGAAGCCTGTTGTGGAAACACCCCAGGTGAGGTAAGAGAAATGGAAAAGAGGAATCACAGAGGGAGGAAAACGAACACACAGATTATGAAAATAAGTTCAATTGAGCCAAGAGCCGCCTCTCGATATTAACTTGGGCCAAAGTGGCCCTTCTGACATTTCTTAAATGGGGACATAGAATAATTTTTCTTTTACTTATAAATATTCTGAGTGTGTAGGTCACCTGTGTAATGATTTCCATTAAGATTTTTTCACTACTTCTTTCTGTTTGATTTTTATAGAAGCTGTGAGCATTACCCTAGAAAGCTCTGCTAAATTAAAATATTGTTATAGCTAAATGTTACAGGTGTTACATTATAATTCATGATAAAAGGTCATTCATTAGTTCAAGGTTCTGTTAGTACAATCTTTCTGCCTTCATGACTAAGCAGTAACAAGGTTTCTTGGTTTTATAACGAAGAGCTAATTGTTCATTTTCCTAATGTTAGCCCTTAAGAAAATGTAAAGAGCATGGTGACAATATTGCTCCTTGTCTAGTTAAATAAAAGATAGAATAGTGTACTTGAAAGAACTACAATCACAAAGTTAGAAAAACTGGTCTAAGTTCCACCTTCTGTGCCTGGATGTCATTAAGAAAGCAATTTCTTGTTTCTGAATTTGTTAAGTGGGGATAATAACAATTGAACTATTCCTCTAAGGATGTTGTGAAACTCCAATGTAATAGTATATGCAATCGTGTATGGATGCATTTTAAAGTGTAAGGTATTATGACCATTGTCGTTACATTTTTAAGCATTTACCTGTGAGTCTATATGGCTGGCTCTCCCTTCCTAAAGCACCAAAAGCTCTGAAATTTTTTGTTTTTTCAAAAGATATTCACATGTAATCCATGATACAAGCACACATCTTTAAATAATTATAAATTGTGCTCACATTGAAAGCCATTTAAAAGAAGGAAAATACGAGATCACAGAGCTATTTAATAACATTGGATATGGAAACTTTAGGAAATCACGTGGAATACATTGATGGGTTCTGATGAACCTGCCTCCTCCTCAGGCATCCTCGTGTGATGGGATCAACTGGCACCTCTATGCATCCCACAGCTCACAATTTTGTAAGGTGTCTGAAAAGAATGAGACTTCATTTTTCTGGGAGAGCTCTGCATTGTGTTAGGGAACGGCTAAAAGTGTAGACCTGGTGAATTTAAACGAGAACGCTGCAGGGAGGAAATGGGAGCTAGTGGACAGTGAGATCTGGCAAAAGAAAGCAGACCCAGGATCCTGGGACACTCTCACTTCAACAGCTGAGTGTGGAAAAGCCTCTGCATAATGTCAGTGGCCGAGCAATTTGGATAGGGCTTCCACCTCCCTTTCTCCACACGGCGCTTTTCTGAGATTTGCCTCGCCATCTAATAGAGATTCTCTTATAACCTACTGCAAACCTGATAGGCCTGGAAAAAAAGACAGACCTTATTTATCTCCAGTCTTCTCCAGAGGAGCAGTGACCAGAAATTTGTTCACCCACACTCCTTACGAGCTCCACCAGGCAGAGGCACCACCCGCTGGTAACACCTGCTGTGTTGTGCAAGACCTGGCCCCGCCCATCTTTTAAATTTCATCCTGCTCCATTCTCCTCTTGACTTACTATACTCTAGACATACCAACCTCCTATGCATTCTTAGCAAAGGAGGTCTTTCTCACCTCAGGCCTTCCACATTTTCTGTATTCTCAGCCAAGAACACTCTTCTCATTCTCCGTCACATAGTTGGCTTCTCCTCATCCATGAATTATAAACAAATAGACTGATGGACTAGTGTGAAATCAATAGTAGCCTCACAAATAAATGCAGCATGGTATAAAATAAAGCTGGCATTAACACTTTGAGAAGAAAGGATGGACTGTTAAACAATTGGTATTAGGACATTTAGTTGTAACATTTGGAGAAAAATTTAGTTTCTAGAAATTAGTTCAGGTAAATTAAAGACCAATATATCCCCCCCATCACCAGAAAAAAAAAGCATTAGAAAATAAAGGAAAATGTGTTTTTAAACTTAGTGTAGGAAGGGCCTTCTTAAACTAACACAAATCACAAAACCCTTAATTACATGCTATAAAATAAAGTTCTTCTGGAGGAAAAGCACATGAATAAAGTTAAAATGTCAGTGTCAGACCTGGATGAAATATTTATAATGTGTAATTTCAAGGGACTGATATCCCGTGAGCAAGGTGGGCTTCCTTAACATTTCCCTCAGCTTCTTCCTGGCTCTAGGTCCTGACTTACCTTACTTAGAACATTTTAGAAAGTGTGTAATGTAATTTTTCCCCCTTTCCCTTGGAGATATATGTCAATATTTTCTTCACCATTATTATTGTGCTAAAATACATACAACATACAATTTTCCATCTTAACCATGTAAGTGAATCATTTAATGGTATTAAATTCATTCACAATGTTGTTCAACTACCACCACCATCCAACTCCATGACTCTTTTCATCTTGTAAAAATTGAGCTCTATACTCATTAAACAATCCCGTCTCATTCCCTGCCCTCCCCCCGCCCCTGAAAACCACCATTCTACTTTCTGTTTCTATGGTTTTCCCTATTTTAAGTGTCTCATGTAAATGAAATCATGCAGTATTTGTCTTTGTGTGACTGGCTTGTTTCACTTAGCAAAACATCCGTAAGCTTCATCCATGCTAGAGCATGTGTCAGAATGCACTTCCTTTTCAAGGCTGAAGAAGAGTCCATTGAATGTATGATATGCCACCTTTTGCTCATCCTTCCGTTGATGCACACTTAGATTGCTTCCGCATTTTAGCTATTGTGAATAATGTTGCTATGAACACGGATATACAAATATGTCCTGGAGAACCTGCTCTAAATTCTTTGGGTATGTACCCAGAAGTGGAATTGCTGAATTAGGTGGTAATTCTATTTTTAAATTTTTTTAGGAATCGCCACGCTGCCTTTCCCTGGGCATGCATGATCACTTTCTAATTTTTTTCCCATACATGCAGTTGTGTTTAAATGTTCTAGTCCCTAATGTGTAGCTCCCAAAATGGAAATGAGAGAAAAATGAAGGGGGAGGAAGGACACTGGCCCTTTATATCCCCTGGAGGTTACTTCAGCGGGAGGGGGAGCGTCTTGCAACAGTGGGTGAGGTGCAGCAACAATGGCCACAGCATTTTGTCTGCACCTCTGTGATCAGAAGCAGCACTCAGCAATCAAAGCACTGATCCCCAATATTTGGAATACAGGGGTGCTTTCTGCCTGTCCTGATTCCCTCAAGCTGCGTGCATAGATCATCCGCATAGCTGTCTACCATGACTGAGGTTGGGGGATAGGCAGCTGCTACTGTGATAGGAGATGAAATTGAGCACAACTAACCACACTTCATCAACCAAGTCTTCCTCTGGAAGTTGCAAGCTTTCAATAGACTCCAGGTTATCAAAATAGCTACAACAGATAGATTGTTCAAGTGCAACTATTTTCTAGGTGGGGAGATAGAGTCATGGTCCTTCCGACTCGGCTATCTTCCCAGAATCCTCTCTGTAAATCTTTTCAAAAGAATCTTGCTAGTATTATGACCCAGGAATGTCTTTCTCAAGAACCTGAGAACTAACTCTTTGAAATGTAAACTTCAAGGGGGATAGTACCCTTATCCCCTAGTTTCTGTGGGAAGGTAGGAGCCTCCTTCCCATTTGTGAAACTACCACATCATGAATGTATAAGAAAGTTTACTTTTCCTCTGCATAACGCTAATTAGCAAACACAGACAGCCTGTGTTCTCTATTTCACCCCAGTACTTAAAACTTCTCTGCCCTTTGATTCAGCAGAGTTGAGTTCACACTGAGCTGTGGCCTCTCTACCCCATTGCAATAGCCTTGAACAGTCTTCTTTGTGTGTTTAATTTTGTTTGGTGCAATTTTTGCTTTGACACCAGAAAATACAAAGAGCTAGCACAGATCAGAAAAAAACGACAACAAAAAACAGCCAAATTTAAGTGATGAATTAAACAGTATATTCACATAATTAAAATCTAAAGTTTTTTAAATTGTTTTAAATTCTAAGAAAAAGCCATTTTAAATTGTTTTAAATTCTAAGAAAAAATTAACAAATTTTTTTTATCAGGGAATTGCAAATCATAACAATGATAAAACATCGAACTTCAACCAATATTTCGGCTTGGCAAGGGCACGATCACGTGCAAATTCTCATATGTTATTTGAGGGAGGAGATTTGTGTGTGTGTGTGTGTGTGTGTGTGTGTGTGTGTGTGTATGTATTTTAAGAATTGGTTGGTAACCATTAAAATTTAAAATGGAATGCTTTTTTGTCCCAGGAACATAATTTCTATTATCTATCATAAAGAATTTCTTATTAATTAGCTATTAAAATAATAGAAATCATTTGTTAGAATACTTAATGAGAAAGTACTTCTATTTTAATGATGAAAAGATAATGTAAAGTTTCAGAAGAAAAGTCTTTCCTAAATGGAAAAATGACTGAATAGAAATGTAGTACCCAACATATTAAACATGGTGGATTTAAGGAATTAGTTTTATATTCTTTACACATTTTATATTTCCATAATTTCTCTTATTAATTTTATAATAAAAACATTAATAAATTATTAGAGCAAAAGTATATAATCAAATTAAAATTGCTGATAGTATTGGCTCACATCAGAATATAAATCTATGCTTCAGCGCAGACTGCCATGCCTCTACAGCAGCCTCCCAGAAAAGAAGGCATCCTCAGAGTGATTTAACATCTTAAATGTGACACTTGAATAAGTAAGTTCCCCATCCACTTTCTTTACCTCATCTTTGGGAAAAAAAGAGAGATGGCAGACCCTTAAAGTAACATCGAACCTTATTTTGATATTAGGATCATTGCTTTAAAAGATTTTCAAATCTCACTTTTGATGCTTTCAAAGGCCTGTTATGCAGGCGGGGAAGTTTCCCACCAGCATGCACAATCTCAAGACTCAGAAATAAGTAGCATCTTTCTAAATATTGCATGGATGGAGCTGAGCCTGGGTGTTCGTTTCATCTTTGGCATGGGCTGACTTTCATCTGTTTCTCTCTTCTGAGGCATGGTGATGCCTGCAGCCTGTAAAGCACAAGGCACATTGTGGGCACCCTGATAAATAGTAAATGATGATAATGGTAATGACTGCGCTGAGCCCTGTCTTTGCAGCTGTATAATTCCTCCCTGCCATTGTGCGCCTCCTCAGACAGCTGTCACATCCTTGCTTTCAGAAGCAGAGAATCCTTGCCAAATTAAAGCTTGAGAGGAGCACATTACATCCTCATGTCATCGTGGTTGTGTGAGATGTGAATGCCTACAGCTATACATGTCACTCAGAGACACATCTATTTGATAAATACTGTCTTAAGAGCCAATTCAGATTGATTACCTGGACAATTCAATCAATCGTACAGATATCTGATCTAGAGAGTGAGTTTATATGTGATGCCCAAATTACTGGCAAATTCCAGGGTTTAAAAAAGCTTGACACATCTGAGGCCTTTTTCAGCATAGTTTAGCTGAATTATATTAATTAAATAATCATGTGTTTTTAAATAAATATTTTTAAACATGCAAATTAATAAACTTGTTTATTGAAGGATTGAGTAGATATCAATATCAACATCGATTTTTAAAGAATTCATAATATTGACAACTGAGACTTATAGTTTTCTAGAGACTGTACCAAGTATTTTCCATGCAACTTCTTATTTAATATTCAAACAAAAACTCACTAAAGGTAGATACTAATACTATACTTTTCTACACTTGGAAAAACCAAGGTCAAGAAAATGTAGGTAGTTTGTCATGGGTCACAAGTTAGTAAGGAAAGAAGTCCATTCAGTTCCCTGTGACTCCACTGCTTTTATAAGCTTTTGGGGGAATACTTTCAGAATAGAAAAAAACACCTCAACAGTAATATTACTCACTCATTTATGTATTTTAAAAATCTGTTTTGCAAGGTCTAACGAGAAACAAGTATAACATATAAGTAAGAAAGATTTCAAGTGTATGTGCTTCATCTTATCATTCTGCATCTTATAACCATTTTTAAAGTGGTAATTCTCTTCAAATTACAGAATACCTAGGTCCAATAATAAATGAATATTTTAAAACTATATAATGGAATATTCTTCAACCATTAAAATTGAGTATTGCAAAGACTAATAAACTCAAAATGCTGACTATAACAGAAAATAAGAAAAACATCTGCTTATAAACTGGCTGATTACATAACGTTAAAAAAGAGCTGAATAGGAAATAAGACAGAAAATAATACAACAAAATATATGTTAGGTTGTTAAAATTACAGATGTTTTTCTTTTATGTTCCAGTAATTGCTAAAATTTTTTATGTTTATTTTATAATCGAAAATATTTTAAAGAAATCCACTATCAATAAAATCAGATCAACTTTTGTATTCTAACTGGTGGTCACATTAAACTATGATAACTAAAGTTTAATCATATATATAGTCATATATATATATATATATATATATATATATATATATATTTGTTCTCAAATAGCTAATTAATTTAGCAAGAATAACAGTCATGATTTATCAAGCATTTTCAAAAAACATTGCTAAATCATTGGCTGGATTCATTTGCATGATAGATTTTCTTTGCTCACACATTTCCAACTGTATCCTTACTGAAAGTTCCTTTTTTAAAAGGGAGAGAACATTAGACATTTTCATTATGATTTATGTAATTTCTGATTTACATAGTTGACCATTGCTCTATGTTTAAATTAACTCACCATCACTAGTACATTGAAATTATAATTATAGTGCACTAGTTGAAAAAAAATTGCCATTTTCTGAAATTATGCCACTATAAATTTCATTGTCTCCTTCATGAGATTAAGGAGTGCCCCATTGCTTGGTTTCAGCTAACCTGCGTAATAATCTAGATTGTAAAGGCAAGCCACATCATGAGGAAACATAATTATCGCCTTGTCTTGGGAATGGAAACAGCTTTGTATAGAAGCTCCCCGTAACGGGACATGAGGTCTGCTGTGAATCCTTGGCATTCACTCAGACCTCCAGAGAAGTGCCCTGGAAGTCAGCGGGGCAGGCAGGAGTGGACAGGAAGGTCTTTGTGAGAAAAGAGGGCTGTCCAAACTCCATCTTTGTAGTAAATCCTTTTCTTTAAAAGTATTTTATTCTAACTTTAAATGCTGGCAGCTGCTGATATTAATTCCAAACAAAACAGCATCTACAATAAAGCTTTTAAACTAGAAATGTTTGTTTAAATTTAGCATTTAGACTATGCAAGGAGGTATTTTATTATTCAAACTGGAAAAGTGCTGTTCTTGACTTCACAGGATTCTGTTGAACACCATCTACTTATCCACCCATTCACCCATCTCTCTGCCTATCTATCTATCCATCTATCATCTATCTATCTATCTATCATCTATCTATCTATCTATCTATCTATCTATCTATCATCTATTATCTATCTATCTAGGTGCTATTTCCCTTTGAGTATTCTGTTACTTTCCCCACTTATATAATGAAAATAAACATATCCCTTCTTTAAGTACTAAAAAGTCATTATAATTTGTGATAGGAATTATTTATCTTTTTCAACCTTTGAGCTACTAAATTCCTTTAAAAATTCTTGCAAAACATGTCTGTATTAATTTCTTTGCTCAACTGCACATACCAAAACAAGGATTCAAACTTGTTTCTATTGTTTCCTCTCATAATCCTTAAAATACTCATTCAAAATATATTGCATTTTAAGAACAATTTTGCTTTGCCATTCTAATGTCTATTATCATAAATATTGCCATGGAGAAATTAATAGAGGCTGAATGCTTTATAAACGTAGTGGACAGATTTATTATTCTATTCAGAGATGATAATTTATACTATCCTGTTGCTGATTTAAAATGCGATAGTTGAAGATATAGGCACAGACAAAATTGAGTTATATCAAGGTGCTGTGTGTCACAGTTCTAGCCAGGATATCTAATGTAATTTGTCTGTTACAGTGTTTATGAAACATTTCCTCTGGCACAATAGGCCTCTAAGACAGAAGGTGTTGGCATATTAAAGATGCAAGCATCTCACACATGACTATTTACCCATTTATTATTTCAGCAAAAGGGAAGACAGCCTTTAGAATATAGTGGAGAGACTAGGAAACTCAGACATTTGATGCAGACATATATTTGAGGACTACTACATCAAAATACATCAAGATATTTTAATAGGAAGTGGGATTTTTGTTTTGAAGCTAAAGGCATGTAAATTCAGAAACTTTTTTCTTTTTCTTCATGAATATTGTACTTTTACTTTGCTTGGATGATTTTCATCTTAAGAAAAAGGGTTTTTAAAACAAAAATTGCAATGTTACAACAAGCTATGTTAACGGAGCAAATTTTCAGACAAAATCCAAGAAAGAAAAATACTCCATTACAGACCTAGCTCTCTCATTAAAAACAAACAAAAATTACTAAGTGGTTGTTGATTACATTTCATGGATCTTTAAACAAATTGCTGTGAATGCTATCTTACCATGCATTCCTGTCATTTAACTTCACACATTTTTAAAAAAAATTATTTATTTATTTATTTATTTATTTATTTATTTATTTATTTATTT
>NW_017731753.1:377237-433253 GCF_001890085.2 Hipposideros armiger | reverse complement strand
GCAATAGATGGGGGGAGGGGGGTTTGTTACTTTGTGAGGGTGAAAAGGGTAACTATTGCATTGTTCTGTACACCTGAAACTAACAATAAAAAAAAAGAAGTTAAAGTGTCACTTTTTACAGATGATATGATGCTATATAGAGAAAATCCATTGAAATTTTTGACATTGAACATTTCAGGAGGAAGTCACGCTATAGGAGTGTTTTGATAACATATAATTTAAAATATTCTACATCCCACTAGGAGCTCAGGGGTTTCCCTGAGTAGATTATTCAATATTATTTCTCTGATTTGATAGTTGAAGAATTCATCAAATGCAAATCCAGTTACCTTACCGTTAAAATGCATTCCAGGAGATTTGCACCTCTAGCAGTTCTTTTCCATCTGAACTTCAATTTTCCCCTCTCCTGTACATGCCTTTTTAACATGTGAAACAAAGCATATTTCATGTTGACTTGATTTTCCTCTCTGCTAAAGTGTTATTCCCTTTCAACGTATCCATTGTTGACAAAATCTGCTTATGATAATAAACTTGGCATTCTCCTTCCCTTTCGTTTTTCATGTCTTTGTAACTATAGACTCCTGCCATTTCGGACCCACTGCATTTCACAGAAAGATAGCTTCTTTTACAGATCTAAACTAAAAAAGAAAAGCTTTTAATTTCTAGTGCTTTTCTAAATGTCTTCTATTCCTCATCGATCTTTACTTGATATGAATCATCCTGCTATCTATAACACACAAGATCTTACCCTGTGAGAACAATAATAAAAATATCTTACATAATCAGAACAATAACCCTTACAAGCTATTGCCTTAATCTACTTCTCTGACATTCTAGTTTCTACTAGTCTCAACTGCTTCTAAAATTCCATGAAAATTCCATGTCATGGCCTTTCAATTTCTTCACAAATTCATAAATTAACCCCACCTATCTATACTGGCTGTCTTAATGTCTCCACACAGGAGTTGTTTGATCTTCTGCAAGATAAACTCTGCCTGTCTCTTCTCTTCTTCATGAACATTATATGTATATATTTATAGTTGAACCTTAAACAATGCCAGGAGTAGGGGCACCAACACCCCCACACAGTCAAAATTTCATTTATAACTTTTTACTCCCCCAAAACTTGACTACTAATAGCCTATTGTTAACCAGCAGCCTTACCAATAACATAACAGTCGATGAACACATATTTTGTGTGTTATATGTGTTATATACAGTATTTTTACAATAAAGTAGGCTAGAGAAAACAAAATGTTAAGAAAATCATAAGGAAGAAAAAGTCTATTTATAGTACTGTATGTATTTATTTTTTTAAATCCACATATAAGTGAACCCACACAGTTCAAACTAATGTTATTCAAGGGTCAACTGTGTGTGTATATATATATATGTATATATATATATATATATATATATATGTGTACCACATATATATATATGTATGTATATATGTATATACATATGTACCACATATATGCTATATTTTTATATATGTTATATATTATAACATAATATAATGTAACACAATATAATCATTTCTTTTTTTTTTTCTTTCAGAGTTGAAAACACTGGTTATAAGGATGCTCAATGATCTCAATGAGAACTTCAACAAAAAGATAGGAAGCTAAAACGGAGACAGAAAAAAATATATAATCATTTCTAATACAGGTATTCATGGTGCAAAAATCCTTATTACTATCGATCCCAATGGTGGTATTATCTGATCATTACTAAGTAATATTGTATTAGGCGCTTTATAGACATATGTCATATAATTATTAAAATAACTCCATGAGGAAGAAATGACAATGAAAGAACCAAAGGTGTGACTTATAAATATTTAGTAAGGAGGGGCCTAGGTACCTATATGTTGTTATCAGTGTTTTCATTATTAAAAAAATAGATTCAAGATAAATTGCCAATAAATTAGGATTCAAAAGCAAACTCACCAATCTCTAACAGGCCTTAGCCACACTTGTTTTTCATTCCTTGAGATAAAATTAACATGTAGTGAAATGTACAAATCTTAAGTGAATTTAAAAAATGTATATACTCAGTTAACTACCACCCTGTTCATGATATAAAGCATTTCCATCAGCACCCCAGAAAGTTCCTACATGCTCCTTTTAGCCATCTTCATCAAATAAGTGATCGGTGTTCTACTTTCAAACACCATTGATTAGCTTTACCTTATCTTGAATTGTATATTGATTAAATCAAACAACATGCACTGTTTTATATCTGGCTTCTTTCTCTTAACATAATGCTTTTGATGCACTCATATTTTCCATGTATCATTTGTTCATTCTTTTTATTGCTGAGGAATTGTCCATTGTGTGACTATACTACAATTACTTAATTTATTCACCTATTGATTGATATTTGGATTGTTTCCAATTATTATATATTATTAAACATTTTTGTGGACATAGGTTTTCCTCATTGAGGCTTTAAGAATGACCTGGAAAAGTTACTTTACTGTTTTACTTTCTTTTCCCCGGGAATACACATTTAATTTCTCTCTATGAAGCTATCCTCTTCTGCTAGATCGCAATTGTCATGAGAAAAAGGACTGTATCTTTTTATCTGTCTTCCTCTTCTGTCCAGCAAATGGCACATGTGTGCAAGATCACAGTCAGTAAGTATTAGCTGAATAAAACTTTGTCAAATGACTAAGACAGCTCCTCCGAGAACCTTGTTTCGATACACAGAAATATCATGAGCATTGTTCTGTAGTCTGTCCTTTCTGTGACTTTTGTTTGAGGCTGTCTGGATCTTTCCTGCACTCCTTAGATGTCCTGATTTGTATTTCCTTTGTGACATTCCACAAAGATCTTCACGTGGCCATTACCCACTCAATATGGGTGGCTGCTTTATCAGCCTAATCCCAAGATATCACACACACACACACACACACACACACACACACACACACACACACCGTAAACTCTGGGGTGAATGCTCACCTCAGGGAAGTGTAAAAATTCTGTTCATTCAGATTCATCTCTTTTGAAGGAAGACGATAAAATATCAAGGAAGAGGGAAAAATTCAGGAGCCTCACTCTTAACAGTGAACAAAAGCAGTACAAATCAGAAGACGCTGCAGTACCCTAAACGAGCCACTAATATGTACACCTTTGATTGTCAAAATCACATTAGACTTGTAAGAGTCACAGGATAGGCCTGGAAAAAAAATCTTCCAACCAATTAAAATATAAATCTTATCAGCATATGAGAGTGAAAGTTGGAATTTCTGTTTTCTCACAATGGCACAGTATGACAGAAATGATTGAGTTTTAGACTACATAAATAGTTCTTAAATTTTAGTGTGCAAAAGAATCTGGGGATTGTGTGGAGAACTCAGATCTCCAAACCTCAGGTTGAAGTGTTCTAATTGAGTAGTAACTATGGAACAGGAATTGCATTTTAACTCAATGTACCAGGTGACTCTTAGGCAGATGTTTAAGCTTTTGCTACTCAAAATGTGATCCTTGGACCAGCAATGTCAGCATCATCTAGGAGCCTTGTAAGAAATGCAGTATCTCGGAGCCCTCCCTGGACCTACCAAATCAGAATCTACATTTTAGGAAAATCCCCAGATTATTCTTATGCCCTGTACATTTTGAAAAGCACTGCTGTAAATACACACTGGAAGAAACACCAGGTATACAGACCAACAAGCGATGGTTATCCTGCTGGCTCTTTGTTGGCTGTTTCTCATTCCCTAGAGAATTCTAGTTGTATGGTAGGTAGTGCAGTAGAAAAATGACAGTCAGTTAAGCACCGACAGTGTGCCAAGCCCACATTAAATTGTTCCCATGATAGTTTCATTTCACAGTTATTATTTCCTGGTAACTGGGAAGAATTGCAGGCTTCAGGGGCGAGTATGCCCTTGGGGCCTGGACAGCCCTGGGTTTGAATCATGATTTTTTTTTTTTTACTTGCTAAGAACATAACTTTGAGCATGCTTTGTAATCTCTCTAAATATAAGGATTGCTCTTTTGGAAATAATGTCTCCACTGCCGAATTTGGTGAGAAGTAGGAGAAAAAACACCCATGAAGTGACTTAGCACATGGCAAGTGGTCAGTTTTCTCATTTCTGGATACAAATAAAATATACACACATACCCCATTTGCCCTGTCCCTCATGCAATGCTGATTTGTTTTCATTCTTGTTGTTCTTTTAACACTTTGAATATAAACATATTTATTTTCATTAGAGTGCATTGTTTTTCACATGTCCTGAGTTTTCTCTCATTCAGTCAAAGAATATGCTACCATTCGGTTATGAATCAAGTCTTTTTTGCAACATGTCACTGACTCCACTGCAACCCTCTTCATTTTGTGTCCTCTCAAACTGTTTTGAACCTGTAATGGCTGGCAATAGATGTGCAAGTGATAGTGATAGACGTTCCCCATATAAATAAGGGGACCATATAATAATGCTCATTACTAAAATGCAAGTTTTACATGGAGCAGCCTATAAGGAGGTTGTTGAGGAAACCGATGGTAAATATTAGCCAGCCCATGGGTATGTGCATAGGTGTGCATCCTTTGACATTATGAAGGCATCATAAGCTTCACTGCACCCTGGGAAGCTGATCAATAATTGTATGACTGGAAGGAACTAGTCCCGAAGGCAGGTCATGACTTTAAAGTCTTACATAGAATGAAAGGTAATTTGACCAAATAATTCTGAGAACACAGCTCCACTGTGACTGGACTATAATAATATTGCATTGTACTAATTCCAGCAGTGTTCCTATTTTGAGAAATGCATCTTCCAAGCTGGACTGTGTCAGATATGGATTCTTTTTTCTTTAGCCAACGTGCTGCTGCAAAGAAGTCATAAGCGGAAAAGGTGGCAATGGAATTGTACTCATATCCTTAGGATATGAATGCCATTACAAACGTGAATCTGAATCAATGCATACAGAGTCATGTGAAATAATTAAATTATCTCCTAGTAGGGCTATGGAATTTATATGACCACCTGCCCTTGCAGGAAACCAGGTTATCTTGTAATGTGGGGCTTTTTTCATACATCTATTGTTGAAGTGATTTGTTTCAATTAAGGCAGGGACTGTAACTTATTTCTATGTTTTTCTGCAAGTAGCCCACTGCTTGGTATGGAAAGAGTCCTCAAGAAGTATTTTTGAACTGAACTAAAAACAGTAAAGCACGCTATAGAAATTGAGATTCTCTGACCCAAAGAAGAAAAATTTGATATTAAAGAAGTGATTTTTTTCTATCACAATTTTATGCCATATAAAACACTGTAATTATTAATATTAGAGGATTATTCTCCAATTCTGCTAAATCTGGATAAAATGGTTTACCATTCCATCAAGAAGGATTTTCATGAATTATATAAGTACTTCTTGACCAAAAAATGTGAGACAATAGAACACATGCACTAAAGATATGAGAGAACCTCTTCTTAGAATTAAAAAAAAAATCACACATACAAGGTCTGACAATAAAGTTTGCAAACTTGTTGCAACAATGTTGCTAACCTTTTTTGATATCAGAGGGATTATTCATTATGAATTTGAACCAACTGGACAAACAGTTAACCAAGTTTACTATTTGGAAGTGCTGAAAAGGCTGCATGAAAAAGTTAGACCACCTGAACTTTTCACCAACAATTCATGGCTCTTGCATCATGACAATGCACCAGCTCACACGGCACTGTCTGTGAGGGAGTTTTAGCCAGTAAACAAATAACTGTATTGGAACACCCTCCCTACTCACCTGATCTGGTCCCCCAATGACTTGTTTCTTTATTCGAAGATCAAGTGAATATTGAAAGGAAGACATTTTGATGACATTCAGGACATCAAGGGTAGGACGATGACAGCTCTGATGGCCATTCCAGAAAAAGAGTTCCAAAATTTCTTTGAAAGGTGGACTATGTGCCGGCATCAGTGCATAGCTTCCCAAGGGGAGTACTTCGAAGTAACCATAGTGATATTCAGCAATGAGGTATGTAGCACTTTTTCTAGGGTGCGTTCATGAACTTAATTGTCCTACTTCATCTGTATTCTTCTGTCAGATATCTTTCCCAATTTTAACATGCCTTTTAAAAATATAGAATTAGGATGATATTTGGATTAAAAAAAATCACTTGGGAAGCTATTGGAATTTTGTAGTAAAGAAGCAATGGTGTCTTGTCCTAGTGGAGACAGAAGAGAATTCATGACTAAAGAGATATACAAAGTGCATTTCTTTTCTTTTTTCTTTTTTAAAGATTTTATTGGGGAATTGGGGAAGGGAAACAGCATTGGGGAATTGGGGGAAGGGGAACAGACAAGTTGCTGTCCTTTTGTTCTTCAGTCTAGTTGTGGAGGATGTTGCTTCACTGGCCCATGTTGGTATTATCATTGTGCTCCTCCCAGGTGAGGCAGATCAGTCGCCGTTCACAGCAGCTCACAGCAGCTCACAGCAGCTCACAGCAGCTCATGCCGTCTCCTGGTCACTCACTCTGGCTGCCAGCCACTCACAATAGCTCACGGCAGCCCACTGCAGCAGGGGCTGCAGTCTATTCCATCACTGGCGACTCACAACAGCCCAGCTCCAGGTCAAGCTGTTGTTCACCATCTTAGCTGTAGAGGGCAGTGTCACTGGCCCATGTGGGATCCGAACCAGGGCCCTGCTGCTCAGAGCTGGCATCCCAAGCCAGCTCTTAACCAACACGCCACTCGGCCGGCCCCAAAGTGTATTTTTTCCAGTGACAGTATTTGTTTTGTGCTTTAATGCTGTGATCCAATGAAACTAGTTTTCTAGATTGATTCCCAGTTTATAACCTTGTCCAACTTAATGGATATTGGAGCCATTTATAGAAAAAGAAATAAGTTGGTTTAGGCTAGTATTTTTTAATCATGTAGTTCAGATAACTTGGACTTAATATCTGATTTATCTTAGTGCATACTTGCCCAAAAAATGAATTTATAGTTTTTGAGCAGATATGATGTTACTTATCTATAGTTAGAATTGCCAACCCTAGTTTGGAATACTTTTGCATGTAGTCCATAATGTATACTTATTTGCATGTGTATTCAAACGAACATATGCAGATATATTATCTATTTCCTCTCAACTCCAAATCCACCCTTTCTTGCTCTGCTTTGTGATACTGTAACTGGACCCTGGAAATGTTTTTTCTTTGCAGCTGGTACATCTAGCTTTGAGAGATGGCCCTGGAGAGACCACTGCAAAGGAAGTAACTTCTTTTTTTGGTTTGAGTGTGCTTTGCTCTTCCTGGTTCTGCAGCCCTTGGCTGATGTGCAGGACACTCACAGATACTCTCCTACAGATGAATTACCCTGTTTCCCAGATGGAGGATTCCCAGAGAGCTTTAGTGGTGCCCCTAAAGGCAGCTCTTTGGTGGCTCTCACCAGCACCCTACCTGGCGGTTTCCTGCCTTCCAGCCCCATCCTGCAGCACCTTGGCAAATTTCTCTGCCATTCAGTGCACTAAAACCATTTTTTTCCCCAACAAAGTCTGTATTTCAACCTTGGTTAGGGGTGGGGAACATCTTCCAAATGTGTTCCTTCTTTGAGTATTGGGTATCCCTAGAGATGGTGGCTGCTTCCTAAATCCCCTATTCTTAAATTCTTTTGAGTTCTTTTTTCTTAGTAGTTAATCTCCTGATGTTATGTAATAATATTTTGCATTGAAACTTTTCTTATTTAATTTACGGTGTGATTTCTATCTCCGTATTGGACCCTGACTGATACAAAGATCAAATCCCTTTTTGTGATAAATGCCCTACATTAACTTTTCAAGAACTACCTCATCTATCTTCACTTCTATATTAATTTGTAGTCTACACCCCCCTAATCAAAGGCAAACCTAGAATTTTGTTTGAATAGCATTTGTGTTCCTTTATCTTTAAATGATCAGGTGTTCTACATTTTATGTGACTCTGGTGGTTTCCTTTGACCTTTGGTGGCAGGCAAATGACCTCTGAGGAGTCTTCAGAGAGGCTAAACAGCCACAGCTTTTACTGAATAGTCTTGTAGATCAGAAAGCTTCATGTTCCTTGAACAGTGAAAATAAATAGCAAAAGATAAATTTTAAAAGCCAATATATTTCAACAAATGATATATTTGTATGCCACAGAGAATAAATGACTTCAATAATCATAAATGCATGCTGCTGGATCACAATATTTTTTTCCAAACCAGACTTTATTCAGGGAGATAAGTAAACTACTCGTCATCCACTGATTTTACCTTCATTTGCCACTGTGTTTCCGCTCATTGAAAATGAAGGGCCCCCTTTCTTTTCCCTAAATGATTAATGGCACATGCTAATCAGGTCTCTCTTTCTGCATAGTTCATTGCAAGTGTGAGAAATAGTGTCAGAAACTAAATGAACCTTTTGGAGTTGACTGATTTCTCCCCATTTTTGTGATTTTACCCAGCATCTAACTGACAATATTATTTTAAAAATAAAGTAAAAGGAGAAAACTTCTCCCAAGTTTTCGATTCTGACCCACATTCTGAAAGCAGAAAAAACCATAACCTAAATAAGTTGTTTCTAGAATTTACCTAATAAAATCTCATGCCTTTGTAAGGCCTTATCAAAATACATTAAAAAAGCAAATTAAAATTTTTCTTTTATTATTGTTGCTCCACTTTTTGATTAGGCCAAATGTGAATAAGCTATATTTTATTCAATGTACTTTGTAATTTTTGTGGTTCTTGTTATTATCATTGTTTTAATCCAAGATAGAGATACCTCTCACTAGAGGAAAACTGAGTCCATGGCAGTGTAGTGTTTAGAAAAGCCTGGGCCTTCATGACTAGAAGTCTGAGTTGACATCTCATGCTTACCCTGCAAATTGGACCAATTAGTTTAGTGCTTTGGGCATCAGTATCTCCATGTATAAAACAGAGGTAACAACATCCAACTCGAAACTGTTAGATATTAGGTGATGCAAGTAAACCCAATATCTTCTAAGTTTATCGTACCATTCAAACAACAAAAGACATTTACTGACAAACATAACATTTTAAATTTAATACATATTATTTGTAAACAAAGAGAATGAGATGTTGAGGGTGTTATTCAATTTTGTGAATGTGTCTACTTTGCAAGATTCAATACAGTTTAAAAAAGTTTACAGAAAATATGCTTATTGACTGATAATCATGAGTATTGCATTTATATCTTACACCTATATATAAATATATTATTTTTATTTATATATTGAGTCTTCGGAAAAGTCATGACGTATGTTTGTAACAGATGGCGCTAGTTTATTTTTGGAAGTACTAGAGTCATTCGCATCTATGTTATTGCTATGTCAATTGACAGCTGACAGTTCTAGCTTCATTCTAAAAAAAAAAATGAGCGATATGGTTGAGTTCTGGAGATTTTACAAGTTGAAGATGGAAGACCAAACTGTGCATTTTTGCCATATTTTACTGTTTTACTTCCATAAAGGGAAGAACGTGCATCAAGCTTGTGAAAAGTTACATAAAGTTTACGATGACACTGCTCTACAAGAACATCAGTGTCAATGATGGTTCACAAAATTCCGTGCTGGTGATTTTGATCTCAATGACGCTCCTCAGTCAGGGAGACCCACCGAGGTTGATGAGGACAAAATAAAGGCATTGATTGAGCCAAACCCACGATATGTGACACGAGAGATTGCAGAAACATTGAACATCCATCATTCAAGCATTCACGACCACCTAAAGAAGCTGTGATACATAAGCAAGCTCGATATTTGGGTTCTGCATAAACTCAAAGAAGCTTATTTGACGGCGCTTATAAACATCTGCAATATGCTCATTAAATGTGAGGAAAATGATCTGTTTTGAAGTGACTGAAAACTGGAAATGAGAAGTGGATTGTTTACAACAATGTGGTGCGCAAAAGGTCTTGGTCCCGATATGATGATTCGCCTCAAATGACATCGAAAGCAGACATTCATCAGAGGAAGGTTATACTCTCAGTGTGTTGGGATTTTAAAGGTGTCGTGTTTTTCGAGCACCTACCAAGGAACCAAACAATCAATTTGAATGTGTACTGTTGGCAATTGGACAGTTTGAACAAATCCATCATCTAGAAACGTCCAGAGTTTTTTAATTGTAAAGGAGTTGTGTTTCATCGTGACAACGCGAGACCACACACAAGTTTGATCACCCATCAAAAATTATTGGAGCTTAGATGGGTGTTACCACACCCACCATACTTGCCTGATCTTATGCCGTGAGACTTCCACTTGTTTCACTCTCTTCACAACTCCTTGCATGGTATAACGTTCAATTCAGTTGAGGCTGTAAATCAGCACCTTGTTCAGTTTTTCACAAATAAAGACAGGTCCTTCTATGAACAAGGAATTATGAAGCTCCCTGAAAGATGGCAAAAGGTTATCAAACAAAACGGGCAATATATCATTGATTGATCTTTGTTCTTTATGTAAATAAATGACCTTTGAAAAACATAGACAAAATACATCATGACTTTTCCCACAACCCAATAAATATAGAAGCACACACAAAGTTTATGCATATTTTTATTAAGGATCATTAAAACAGTTTTTAAAAGTCAAATCCATGGAATTCACATATGTCAAACATTGGTGTTGACAGTAAATTGAAATCTTGTGACCATGGTGTTTTTAGAGTCCAATTTGTGATGAATTATGGATTTTTTTTCTGTTTGGTTTTGTGGTTCTTGTTATTATCATTGTTTTAATCCAAGATAGAGATACCTCTCACTAGAGGAAAACTGAGTCCATGGCAGTGTAGTGTTTAGAAAAGCCTGGGCCTTCATGACTAGAAGTCTGAGTTGACATCTCATGCTTACCCTTCAAATTGGACCAATTAGTTTAGTGCTTTGGGCATCAGTATCTCCATGTATAAAACAGAGGTAACAACATCCAACTCGAAACTGTTAGATATTAGGTGATGCAAGTAAACCCAAAATTTATCATCATAAAATAGGTAATTTCCCTTCTCTACTGTAGCCCCCACACTTAGAGAGCACAATCTGAAAAACTCCAAAACAGGATGGAAAGCCCTAAGCCTACGTCATTATGGTTGGTATCTTTTGCATTTTAAGGTCTGTCTAGGGAATGCTTACCTGAATGTAACCATGCCTCACTCTCCATCAATGGTTGGTGGTAAATTCTTGGTCCTCATGCATCTATGAGCCCTGACATATTCAATATGGATTGGTAAAATGGATAAAAACATAGATCACTTTTGGATTGCCTACATTTCCCTAAATTATTATTGAAGAACAACCAACATATAGAAAAATCCACAGGCCGATGAACTTTTATACATTAAAAAATCTCATGAAACTGGTACAAAGTCCAGGGAACAAACAGTGTGTGAGCTCTAGAAGGCCCCATTTGTTCCTTAGCAGTCAGTACCTCTATCCCCACCTTAAGGACAACCTCTATCCTGGATTTTAATGGCAGAGATGAGTTTTGAGAATATATTCAGTTTTTAAGTCACTTTTATTTACTTATTTTTTTAGCTGAGCCATCCTGCCACCTGTTGGCAGCTCAGCGGCAGCTAAGCTCAGGCCGGGAATTGAACTGGCGAACCTGTTGCTTAGAACTCGCACTCTTGAGCAAGCTCTTAACCAGCTGAGCCACTCAGCCAGCCATAAGTCACTTTTTAATTGTTTGAACATTCAATATTTGTATTCAACAAATATTTATTCAGTAACTCTTAATGGTACAGAAATTATATGGGCTATATGGTAGTGAATGAAATAAAAATTAGTCCTTGGACTCTTGGAGCTTGTGACCTACTAAGAGTTAGAAGGTGATGAAGTAATAAAAAATCTAATCTAATAATATGTACTTGGTGAGTCAAATTTCAAATTTATTTTCTAGGAGAAGGATATCTGCAAATTACTAGTAATTTGTAGTTCTCTGGACCAGTAGTTGATCATATTTCACAGAAAAAGGCTTTATATTAAAGCATCTTCTCTCTAAATTATATTCAAGATTCCATATTGAACTTAAAAACCTGTATGAACAAACAAGAAAGGCGTTAAATGAAATCATAAACATATTTTAAGAGAAGGGAGGGAAATGAGGAGTAGGTCATTTTTCTTTAGCTCATGCCATCCAGTTATGTTCTATATGAGAAGTTGATAACATTCTTCAAAAAATATTTTGAAGCCATAAAGATTTAGAAAATAGCAGGTTATACAAAGGTGTTTTATTTTTAATAAATGCTGGGATTTCTCATAACCTTCAATACATTCATGTTATTTCTAATTATGCAAGGGCATGAGGTTATAATATGTATCACTTTCCAAACCTGTTAAATCACAGAACAACTTTTCTTCATGAGTCATCGTATTAAACAATTTGGTAGAAAATAGATAATGTAGAATAATGGCTAAGAAAGGGTTTTTGTGTTTGACATTTCTGTATCTGAATATCTCACATAGGTAGGGCAAGGAACTTGACATCTCTGAGCTCTAATTATCTCTTCCGTAAAGTGGAATTAATTATATATACCACATAGAATTGTTATCAAAATCAAATGAGATACCATATATGACAAGTTTTGCACATTCCTTGTAGCAGAGGAAACACATTTGTGTGAGTAAAAATAAACAGATAGACAAAGATAGTTATGAAGAGAGAATCTCCATTGTGTGCGAACAAACCTGGTTTAACCCAGAAGTCAACAAACCTGCTTGCATGGCACAACTTGAGAAGCACAAAACCAAATTGTAAGTTCCCCGCTCCTATTCTATTTAGTCTTCATTCAAACCTCTCCACTCCCTTGGTGCTCTTATTCCCACCCTAAAATGTGTCCTCTGTGACCCATTCCTCCCCACAAACATCTACCACAGATTCCCTGAACTTCTGTTTGTCACTGGGAATTAAGGATCTCATTATCAATAAAACATTTACTGAGAATTTCATAAAGAATGGCACTATCTCAAGAATGTATTTAATGTAAAAGAAGATTCATGAAGATACAAAGAATCCTAAACATCCAACATAATGAAGCTCTAATGAGAAAGTGATAAGATGTCCTTCTGAGGATTGAGAGAGCTTTTATGTCTTTTCCAACCCACCTACTGGCTAAGATAACAAACACAGGTTCCTGCATATATGTGATTCTTTTTTACTTTTTTAGGCTAAGCCTTTGACATAGTCCAAGGATCCGAGTCAAAGCAAAAACCCATTTTGTTCCCAACACCCACTTTTTACTAGCAGACAAATTAGTGTCCTCTGCCATCCTTGCCCTTACCCTGTCACCCACCATTCAAATCCCAGAGCTCTCAACAGAGTGAGTCCATCCAATTTCAGGAAGGTGGGTACCACCTACTCTAAACATGAACTTTCTTTGCTCTTTTGAAGAGGGTATTTATTTAAAATGTCACACCCTCATAAAATATCTAGTTTTTATGAGAAACAATGTTTATTCCCAAATGACAGAGTATTCTTAAGTAGGCTCAAATTATACCAATCTTACAGACTTCATGAATTTTAAATTACATGATATGAGAGAATATAACGTGTAGACATTTCTATGTGTTTGGTTTTCTTTTTTTCTAGTTTAATATTCCCCTATTATGATTGCATGATAGCATCAAATGTTAAAATGTTACTTGCTGGAAATGGCAGATAATCACAAGGAAAGAAAGCTGTGGGAGTTGGGTAAAATTCCTGAATATGAATAATAATGCTTGCTATTTATAAAGCACCTTTCTTCTTAAAAACTCAAATTTCTCTAATAGCATTATTCTACTATATCTCTCCCACCTAGTAGTAAATAGGGGCAATAGTACCTATTCATTTGTTGCATGAGACTATAGAAAGGAGATCATTTTAGTGCCCTTGTAATTCAAAGGTAAATAGCACACATGATATTAGAATTCAGGCATCTGAGCTGACCCTCACTCTTGCTAGGTTGAATGGGCCTTATTTCATTCATTGACAGTTAAACTTGAACTCTATTACAGCATCAAGAGATGGCACATTAACCCAGCAGGGTGTTATTATTGTAATGCCGTGCATAATTTTATAATAGCTAAACACAATTTTGTTTTCCAATGTAATTTTTTTTTCTTGAGCCTTCAGACTAGGAAGGCAATAAAACATTGATATAAAAATATCATGTGTTTCTTTTTTCGAAAACCCAATTATGACAAATGCAAGGAAGCCTCTTTTGATGGTAAAAATAAAATGAGGGATATGTTCAATTTTAGAGGAAGCCATATGGAATTATTCTCATGAAGTGGAATCTTAGTAAGGTTGAAAATGGAAGACTATTCAGAGTGTTTTTTTTTTCTACTACATTGTGACATATTTAGTGGGGTGCTGGTACATGTTTAAAAGTTTGTGATCAGTGATTAGAGATTCAGAACAAGGATTCTAGTGGAGTTAAACATGTATAAATGCAAAAATAAATGCCACTCGTTTGATGACGTCTACTTTCAACAGTGAGTTCTCGAACTTCCCCTGTTCTTGTTTTTAATACCCTCGAGAGAATTCCAGGGCTCGTGGCCTATCAAATCCAATAAGAAAATAAGTGAGTCAACATGGCATCATGTGCCTTGTATTATCTATTTATGTGAAGGAATCAAGAGATGAAAAGAGTTTCATTCTCCTCTCTCAGGCATAAAGCTTCTGATGTTTTAAGAACAGAGGAAAGTTAAGGGAATTCTGATTCTTAAGTAAAATGTTGCTAACTGAAAAAGAAACCCATGAAGTCTCAATTTTCTTATGATAACTTAAAATGCATCTAACTTTACCTTGCTTTCAAATCGTATTTGCTTATATCTGCTTTGTCTATCTTTTTTTTTTAATGGCTTCCTTGTTATTGGGAAATTATTGCCCCCTCTTATTACTTCAAACCTTTGATGCTACAGACTTTCCTCTTCACCTTTCCAGCATCCAGTATTCCGTATCCCTCTTTCTTAACTCCTGGTCATCCTTAGTTGGAATATGATTATCTCAGTGAAATTTTTCTTCCCTGGACATCTAGGTAGAATTAAGGGTGCTAGGTGTTCAAAGACACTTACACAAGTAATTTTAAATTTTCTCATAGCTATATTAAAAAATTAAAAGAAATAGATTAAATTAATTTAGCCATGTATTTTATTTAACCAAATATATTCAAAGTATTACTATTTCAACATGTACTCAACATAAAAATTAGTGAGATATTTTACATTCTTTTCTTGTATTAAGTGTTTGAAATCTGGTGTGGATTTTACATTTGCAAGGCAGTCATTTCGGACTCACCACATTCAAGTGTTCAATAGCCACTGCCTTGTGGCTCGCACATTTGAGCTTAGTGAACAAATAGCAAATGTTGTCTTTATTCAAAAAGATTTCATGGACTGATTGTAGTCACGATATTTTTTGGCATGCCTACAATCTTCATATATTTATGCTGCTATATTATTTTATAGATTAGAATGGACATTTAATAGTAATATACAATTACATATTCAAGGTTGGTTTATTTCTTCATCAGGTCCTTATTTCTTTTTGTGAACTAGAAATTGCCTGTAATTGTGTGGAAAATCAGGAACAAACTGATTGCAGTAGTTCTTTAGTGCAATAGTCCCCCTTATCCATGGGGGTATGTTCCAAGATCCCTGGATGCCAGAAATGATAGCATGAAGCCCTATATATACTACGTTATTTTTTCTATACATGCATACCTATGATAGAGTTTAATTTATAAATTAGGGAATTTCACAGATAGAATATTTGTTCTTACTATAGATTTTAGCAAACTCAGCATACAATTTTTTTATTATTGTTATTATTAAGTTGAGAACTTTCACATAAAGGAAGCACTTTATAGCTTCTCTTTGGTATATTCGAATTGCCAGCCTCATGACTCTTGCACTTTGGGGCCATTATTAAGTAAAATAAGAGTGACTTGAATCCAAGCACTGCAGAACTGACATTCCATCTGATGACTGAAGTGGCTACTAAGTCACTTGCAGAGTATCTATAGCACTGGATAAAGGGATGATTCACCTGCAGGTTGGGACATATCAGGATGCAGAGAGATTTCATCTTGCAACTCTGAACAGTGGGTAATTTGAAACTTATGAATTATTTCTGGGATTTTGTTTTTAATATTTTCAGATTGCTGTTGACCTCAGGTAACTGAGACCAGGGAAAGTGAAACTGCCGATAAGGGGGGTACCACTGTAGTAATACAATGATAGATCACATTCATCAAAAAGGAAAAGATATGCTCTTGATTTTGGTTTTTTTTTTGAGTTCTCCTAAAAGACATGTGTAAGTACGTTCTGTAACTTAAATAAGAAAACATGAATTATCATTCAGCTGAGAAATAAACTGTTTACTACTTTTCAGGAGGAATTTCAGGGCAATGGACTCATGTGTAGGAGGTTCCTAACGATCCAGAAAATGCAATTATTTTGTCTATGCAAGTGACAAACAGAACAAATGGATGAACAGAACACCATATTGAACCTGTTCTTCTTTCTTTGGGCTTTTTTTTTTTACTGTATTTTAGTTGTCTCTTGACATATTGCCTTGGTAGACACAGAATCTAACCATGGCCTCCCATCCCACGGCTACTAGCCCTTTCTAAGCCACTATCGTTTCCTGTCTCAGTTAACCTAATTGCCCCTGGAACCCTCTTCCTCCTTCTTGGGGCCCTCTACAGTCTATTCTGAATATAGCAACCAGACAAAATGTGTCAGATTATATAATTTCTCTAAGAAAACTTTGCAATGCTTTCATTTTCCCATAGAGTAAACACAGCAATGTCCCACTAAGTCATACAGACCTTGGTCCCCATTATCTCCCAGTCTTCAGCTTCTACTCTTCCCCAGTCTCACTCCACCCCAGAACCCTGGTCTCACTGATGGTCTCTGAACAAATTGGCAAACCCCATTCATGGGTTCTTTACACTGGCGTTACCCTCTCCCTAGAGTGCTTTTCCCTACTTATCTTCATGGCTGCTTCCTCACCTCCCTCAGCTCTTTGCTTCCTTTCACTTTTTCCATGAAATCTTCCCTGATCATCATATTTTAATTTGCTACCCAACTCTGTCTCTATCCCTAGCATTCCTAGTTGCCCCTTTCTCCTTTCTCTCTTTCAATATGTATCATTTTATATAGTTTACCGTATTTCCCCATGTATAAGACACGCCCATGTATAAGACGCACCTTAATTTGGGGGCCCGAAATTTGAAAAAAATGCATCACATAAAGTTATTGAACTCAAGTTTTATTCATCATAAAATTCATACAACTCCTCATCGTTGTCAAAACTCCCAACCATTAGCTTGTCCTCATCTGTGTCTGATGACAAATCACTGTCTTCATATATTGCCTCGTCCTCAGCGGGAAATGCAAGTAAAAAAACTACAACCACTGTGTGATGCACCCAGTTTTTAGACCCCAAATTTTTCGAAAAAGGGTACGTCTTATACATGGGGAAATACAGGTATATACAATATACAATATATAACATAAATTATATAATATACTATATAATTTATAATTTACTTATTGATCATGTTAGTTTTATTTTCTGCTGTCAGACATTAGGATGTAAACTCCACTAGGATAAGGGTTTGTTTTCATATCACCTTCAAGTTAATAAATGAGTTTTGATATGTATGTTCTTCATGGTAGACATATTAAATTTTAGCCTTTATTCTTCATACTTCCTTTTCCTTTACCCTGCTTTATACTTAGCATTTATCATTTATAATCCTCTTTAACAGGCTGTATATTTCAGCGAGCCCTGTTGTTTAATGGCTCTCATACCCAGTTGAATACATATTACCTGAAAGCAGAAAATTGGTCTGTTTTGTTCACTGTTGCATCCTCATACCTAGCAGAATGCAGTTATATATTCATTATATACTCATTGCATATGCGAATGATGCTGAAACTTTTACACTTCAATGGGCTACCTGTTGCATTTGGATTTGTGGATTAATATCAAAAGAATTTTCACATCTGTGAGAAATCCAGATTTGTACCTCTTCTTTGGTCTATTCAATTTCATTCATTATATTCTTGCCAATGAATAGTATTGGACCTTTTAATTAAGACTCTGCATACACCAACTTGGCAATTAACAGTAAGAAAACAGTAACCCCATTTGTCATCTTTAATCAATTGCCTGCATATAGTTTCATTCATGCACAATTTCCCAGGCAACATGAAACCAGAATCACCTCATAAATTGTTAAGATAGTCTATAAAGCAAAAGACATACAAATAAAGTATAGTAAGGATTAGCAAAGCAGAAAGTAATCATGTATATACAGAAAGAATTATTTTCTTAATACCTCCTTGGATTGTAGCTTATTAACCCTAACTGTATTATTGAATTAGTTAAGTAACTAAATTGCAATAATTCACGTGTATTTGAAGCCAAAGCTCTTTAGCAAGGTGTGAGGTTTCCACACTTTTGGCTGGTAGGTTGAAACAGGCTACCCCAGCATGTACATGCTCAGAGGACACTATGTATTTCTTATAACTCTTTGAGCCATTTTTGAGAAATAGCAGCCATTCTGAATAAGCAAACCTGCAACCAATGTGTGGAGTCTCCTTTGGGACTACTGTTTTAAGCTAGTTGTTTTGGCTTCTTCTGTTTTTATTTCAAGTTGTAAAACTCCTTCCTATACATTACAAATTGGCTGGGAGCATATGACTATATATGTTTACCTTATTTTAGATGTCAATAATCACCCACTGTATATGTTGGATAATTAGCCAGAAGATTAAGAGGATGTAGGTTGCTGAAAACCTCAAAATTAAATATGTCAAAGTTTAATTTGTTACTATGTCACTTTTAAAACACTCTCCCAAAATAAACATCCTTAAATCAACTATATGCTACCCAAGAAATTTCCATTTTTCTCTGCAATGAAACCCTGCTTGCAGAAACTAGATTTAGACTCAAAGAATAAAGTAAAACCAATTATCTGATAAATATAAGTAAACAGTTTCAAAATCTTACTTCTAAAATTTTTAAAAATGGTTGGTTAAAATATAATGTGTTTTCTCTTGAATGTTTAGATCATTACTTTTGCTCAATTCACATTCTGTGTGGATTCAAAGTCCAAATAACCCGAGAAATAGTTGGGGGGATGTGGTGTCTTGTGGCTTGACGAAGTAATCATGGTAAATCACAGTGACTAAGGAGGCGGTCTGGAAAAAAAGATATGGCAATGCCAGTATTTACTGATAAATTTATTTGCTGTCCCATGATATTGTCCATTGTGTGTTTGAAATACATGCTTTCTAAGTGTGTTCGGTAAATTTGAGTACAATACAAAGATGAGATGAAACATGAACTGTTTCTATTTCTCACCCATGATTTGGTCGTGGCACATGTTTTAGAGACTATATAACATACATACAAAAGCAAGCCATACAAAATAGGGATCTGAAAAGTATAACCCATACAACAAGCCAACAAAAAATTCAGATGCTACAGATAGGAAAAATGATGACCAGTGTATGAATTAATAGACTAGATGAACACAATCCATTTTAGTTGTGACTTCTTATAATTTGTTTGCTTTTGCCTAAGTTACTCATTAAGACATTAGAGCTCATCACTAAAAGAAAATGTGATTAAATTTTTAAAAAAAGTTTAAATTTTACACATTCTGAATTTCACAGGAGGATCTTACAGTGTATAAAACCTTAATATTAGCATATACACTAATCATTTGTTTAAATTTATGTGTATGTTAATGCCTTTTTTGTTGTTTATTTGTGTTCATAGAGAATTATACTCAGAAATTTAAAAACTAAAGATATTTCCAAGACGTGTTTCTTCCTTTTTTGACTTAACAGCATCACAGGAAATTAATAAGCACCAGAACCATAGCTATTTAACCCCAATGCATTGTTTCTCATTTTTTCTTTTAAAGAACAGTAGAAAAAGTCAGTTGCTCTACCTAAATTTACCATTGATTTTCCTCTTTAGACCTCTATTCATCAGAACTATTACAAAGCTATTTTACGATAAATGCGATCATGATGATACTCATTATCAGTAGTGGTGTTTTATATTCTACAAATTAAAAATATATCTCTTCAAATTAGGAATAGTCTACAAATTATAATATGATATACCCTAGGTGTCTTTCACAAAGACTTCCAAGATGAATTTACAGGAATAGGTTATTGCTTTACAGCTTTAACTATACTGGAATAGACTGTATCTTTGTTTTAGATAAGAAGCTGTAACTACGGTTAAATTGCAATTAATTATAGAGGGACTGCTTATTCATTTTATGGATTATCCAAGTCCTTTGCTTCTCCTGTCATTAATTCAAGGCTCATTAGTTCCTCTTTCTTTCAATAGATGGGGAAAGAATGAGAAGCTAGAGCTTAAAGTAGCCTTGGATGCATTTTGGTATGGGAGTAAATTAAAACTGCTAGCCAAGAGGAAGTTTGAAATGATCCAGGGACAAGGTCAGTCATACAGTTGAAACATTTTAGACAGCTATTTATTTATATGGGGTAAATGAAAGGAAACCTGCTCAAATATCGTTCTAGTGAATCCATGTATTCATTTCCTACTGTTGCCTTGACAAATCAACATAAACATAGTGATTTAAGCAACACAAATTTATTATCTTATAGTCCTGTAGTTCAGAAGTCTGATGTGGGTCTCCCTGAGCTAAAATCAAGGTGCAGCAAGCATGTCTGCATTCCTTTCTGGAGGTTGTAGGGGAGAATCCATTTTCTTGCCTTTTTCAGTTACTAAATGTTACCCACATCCCTAGGCTCTTCGCCACCTTCCTCCATTTTCTTTTTCTTTCTTTCTTTCTTTTTTTTTTAACATTTTTATTGGAGAATTGGGGAGGAGAACAGTGTTGGGGAATTGGGGAAGAGAAACATTGTGTTTTTCCAGGACCCATCAGCTCCAAGTCAAGTTGTCCTTCAATCTTAGTTGTGGAGGGTACAAGCTCAGCTCTAAGTCCAGTCACTGCTTTCAATCTAATTGCAGGGGGGCAGGGCATAGTCCACCATCCCATGTGGGAGTCAAACAGGCAACCTTGCTCCTAAGAGCATGCACTCTCACCTTGGGCATAGATCACTGGCCCATGTGGGAATCAAACCGGTGACCTTGTTGTTCAGAGCTCAGGCTCTTAACCAGCTGAGCCACTCAGCCAGTCCCCCTTCCTCCATTTTCAAAGCCAGCCATGTAGCATCTCTCTGACCTTTCTTTCATCATTACATCTCACTTTGACCATGGCTGGGAAGAGATCATCACTTTTAAAGACTCATGTGTTCAACTTGATCCACCCAAATAACCTCCTCATCTCAAAGTCTGTGCCCTAAATCTCATCTGTAAAGTTCCTTTTGCCACAGATTTCCAGGGATTCTTACATGGACATCTTTGAGGAGGTCTCCATTCTGCCTACCATACTCAGTGAATGCTACATTTTCATATGGCTCTACTTTTTCTAGGTAAAATAATAAATTAATCTATCATAATTCCTAAGTAACCCAAGAGTAATAGCTCCCATTTACTGAATTCTTATTATTTTGTAGATACAAATACTAGCACATAATTCTCACAACAGTCCCATGAAGTAGGCATTATTTTTATTGCCATTTTACAGATGAGGAGAGGGAACATGATAGCTTCGGTCAACTCTCACAGCTTTGACCAAACACAGTGGCAACGCCAATATTTATTCCAGATTCTCCTGGCTCCAGGTTCCAACTTGACTCTCACACTTTTATAAGTAATTTATTCTCAGATATTTACACCTTGACTCAAAGACCTTTGCTAAATGAAGACCATGAGGGAGAAGAAAGGGCATGGCTGAAAGCAATATTTTTTCAAACTTTAGTGTGTATCAGAACCACCTGAGGTCACTTGATAAAATGTAGAGCGCCAGGCCCCACCCCAAGATTTCTGATTCAGCATGTCTGGGGTGGGGCCCGGTAATCTGCATTTCTCCAAGTACCCAGGTGGTACTGATGCTGCTGGACCATACTCTGAGGACCACTGGCCTAGAGAATGGAAAGCCTGAGTTAGGGTGAGGTTCTGCTCCAAATCTTCTAGGTGGAAAGTGAACTTGAAAAAAACGATCAAAAGAAATGGCAAAAAAAAAAAAATTAAAAAAAAATGAAGGTGAGAAAAAGAAGTCATGGCCCATCATAGAATAGAGAGGTTGGAGGGAAAAGCTAATAAGCCAGTTTAACCTCCTGACCAGCACAATTCATTTAGCTGGTGACAGAGCTGGGGCTAAATGCCAAGTCTTCACAGGTACAGAACAACTGTTGAGAACAAATATCACAAGTGTATTTTAAGCCTTTTCTTCATCTGACCCTTTAATTATCAACACTGTCTCCATTCTCATGTTAGTAGATGAGTGAAGGCTGGCATCCTAGGTCTGTTTGACCAATGCTTTGAAAAACATTTTGGAACACTTGGGGTCTAAATAAAGAGTGAAATCTGTTTTTATAGCCATCATTTTATTAATTTAGACTGTTCATAAAATACACGCTGTTTGAACATGAGGGAGATTTTACTAATTTTTTTCTCCCAACAAACGTCCTTTTGGAACAAGGTCTTGATGTGCTGTTTCTCATGTTTTTCTCTAAAGTTCCCTGGCAAGGCATGTGCTAACAGCCTGGCTCCACTGAGCATCTGGTTGGCACTAGAACAACCCTGAGAGAGACGGAAGGACCTGCTCTTCATCATGTTTTCAGAAAGGATTTCAACTCTCTGGAGCTTGGCGGGAAATCACGTCTTTACTTCATTATTTTCTAACATTGGCATTTCTTTTGAAAGCCTATTTATTGAGGTTTCTGAAATGCCTTCTCTGACACCAAGTATGGTCATCATCTGACCATAAGATAATCAAAAGGATCTGGGAAACATTTGGAGTGAAATGTATGGCATGCCTTAGAATTGAGGCAAAAGGGGAAAGTGAGATGAGACAGATGCAAGAGCTATAGCTTATATACTGCATTTCTAGATGTCAGCAATGTTGAAATATGCCGCTTAAAGCAAATGTAGATCAGCAAAGGCCTGAAATAACACTCTATTTCCTGGGATGATTCATTTAAAGAGGCTATTTATTGCATACGTAGTTTCAAGACCATGTGCCTATTTTCTTCTATGATTGTTCAAAAATATATTTTACTGGTGCTAAAAGTAGCCTGACATTTCCTTAAAAAAAACAAAACCAAAAAAACCCCAAAGAACGGTGGGGGAAGAGTTCACCTCTGAAGCGTGCAATGTCAAAGTTCAAACATGCTAACGTTATTGTAGTACCAATTGATGTCTTTAACATAAGGTTATCAAGGATAATATGTGGTCCTTGACTGTTGATTTGAGTCAGAGATTAAGTGAAACACAGCTCTCTAGGCCAAAACTCCCTTGAAAGGATAAATGTGTTAAGAATAACTTTCAACCACATGGAGAGTAAAGCACAGCATCCTTAGGTCAACCGCTGGAAGTCTTCCATTTTGGTTCTCTGGTAGAAATCTGCCTAGGAATTCTCTATCTATGGTGGTATGTATGGGATATACCCAGGGTTTAACTTTATTCCTGTGGCCTTGAGTAAGAATTTGAGTTGATTTAGAGCTTCTTGCTTTGAAGGCAAAGCCACTCAGAAAGAATAGCCAGAAATCATTCCATGAGATGCAGGTGTTTCCTAGGCTGGTCTTAAAAAGATTGTGCATTTTCAGCTTGTATATGAAGCCCTCCCTAAGGAATCAAATCACCTCTTCTTAGTAACATTCAAACAGGCTCTTCTTTTGCTTGGCTCTTTCTGCTTTTTTATTTTTTTTTTTAAACCGGTCATGTCATCTCCTTCCATCCAGGAATAGTTCCAGCAATCTACTTAGGATAATTTTATCGGGAGGCTATGCAACAAAGGTATCCTTTCCTCTGACCTTCCCCCTGCTTTCAGGTCATCGCTCTCCTTCATGTTCCTATAGTTTATCATTGCAAACAGTAACACATTCAAATGACTCCCCACGTCCTTTTAGCTTCATAAACGAGCAATGGGTATAACAAACACAGAGATTTTGCATTCCATCTGCAAGTTCCTGTCTGCGGATCCATAGCACTTTAAAATTCCATTCTGAACATGGGAAATAAAAGAAGGGTGAAGACACAGAAATAAGAATTACCTAGGTAAAAATAAGTTTTAAATGAAATTCAGTTGTATTAAGTATGGTCTCCAGAGAGACATTCATAGAGTACTAAAGAAATTAACTTCATCCTGCCGTGTTTCACTGAGGTCACAGAAAGCAAATTCTATATAAGATTTGCTAAGACTTTCTCCTGAGGTTGGCAGAGTAGATTATTATTATTATTATGTTTTTCTAAATGAAATCATTTAACATAATCTGAGTAATTACTTAAGTTTGAGGTGTATAGTTAACATTTGTATAAAACTCTGGAGTTTCTAGGCAGTTTGTGTGTGTGTGTGTGTGTGTGTGTGTGCCCACAAATGTATTTTTAAAAATAAGCCTAATAAACAATAATCCCAATTAACTTAGCCATTATGATAGCCAATTTGTAAAATGAAGAGTCTGAGTTACACAGAGTGATGTGGCTTGCCTAGAATCAGACAGTTGGTGACAGAGATACCCTAGATCCAGTGTTTTTTTCACTACACAGTGGCTCCAAATCCTGTCTCCAGAGCTTCCTATTACAGGTACCTGAGGAATTTTTGAAAAAACAACAACAACAACAAAATCAGAAAAACAATGCCCCAGCCCCAACCCAGGAAATTGAATCAGAATATCTGAGGGCAGGGTCTAAGAATCAGTATTTTTCTAGAAATTCCCTGGCAGATTTGATATGCCAGCTGAGGGTGGGAGCTACAGCATTAGTTTGAATGGCTTCCTTTAACAGAGCTGATATGGGAGCATAGTTTATTTAATCAACTCAACATTTTGTAGCATAGACAGGCAGGCTAAAAATAAAACACGGGGTGTGCCACTTTTCATTTCCTATTCCCCTTCAGCAAATGTTTTAGGGTATGTGTTTAGCAGTGAAGATACAATGAAAACATAGGGATATTTAATACAAATAACTAAACCCTTGAAACAGCATATGAAGCAGCAAAGAGAAAGTTCCTAACGAGGAAACTTTTGAGTATTCCAATTTTACTAATGTCATATGCATGACCCCTTCTTCTCACAGAACCAATCATTGGCATTACCTTGGCATTACTCAAGAGAAAGGTGAAGTGACCAATGGAACTGCAGTTCCTGACCAAATTTATATCAAATACTTTTTTCTCCAGGTCAGTGTCTATCGAAATGTAAACTTCCATTCAAAGTGGCCCTAACCTTTACTTTATTGGTCATTCTAAATGCTTCTACAATTCCTAGTGAAACAAAAAGGATATTTTGTAAATATCAAGTGTATGCATTTACCCTCTCACCTCTTTTTAATCAGCCTTCTTCCTCTGAGGCTGAGTCTAGAGCAGCGGCTCTCAACCTGTGGGTCGCGACCCCTTTGGGGGTTGAACGACCTTTTCCCAGGGGTCGCCGGGTACTCGTATGTGGGCGTATCTGCATGTGGGCCTGGAGACGGATAGAGGAGCGGTGTCATACATCAAAAATATGTGTTTTCCGATGGTCTTAGGCGACCCCTGTGAAAGGTTGAGAACCGCTGCTCTAGAGGCTTACCTCCTAAAATAGAAGATGGAATGGTCTGATACTGATCTGCTTAGTGTGACACTAGATTAGAAAATAAGATGTGGGAGAACAAGGGAATTCACTAATTTTCATGATGGTACATGGAGTTGCAAAGTTTGATGGAGACTCCTTCCAGTTGCTAAGAATTGACAGAAGGGACAAAAAGAAAAGAAATGGTCACATAAGGAAGGCCTCAGATTATGTCCCAATATCCCTGCTTCAGAGTTTTGATAGGTTGTGATAGGGTGAAAAGAAGCTCAAATGCTTCTTTCAAAAAAAGCCCCTGGTTGGGGCTTTTGAAAAAGAACCCTGTGTATTTGTTCATCTACCCATTCAACAATATTTATTGAGTGTCTAATCTGTGCTGAATACTGTTCTTAGTAACAGAGAGAGAGCCGCATACAAAAATCCCTACAACATGGAGGCCTTCAGGCTTGGTGAGGCTGGTCAACTTTGCACCCTTCAGCCTCACTCAGTTCCAATGGAGCACAGATGAGAGAAGAGAAGAGCCTTGTCAGAGGGCTGACTTAAATCTAAAAGAAAGATATAGCTATTGAATTACCCAGAGACTGCATTATTCATAGAGGATAAATTATTAAATTGGTCTGAGATTACTGAATTCAACGGATAGAAAAATGTTGGTTCCCTTCTCCCAGAGGCAGTGTTCTAGAGTAGGGGACGGCAAACTTTTGAGATGGAAGAGCCGCCAGAGGTCAGCGAACTGTGGCTCGCAAGCCACAGGCTCTGAAGTAAAATTGAAAATGAAAATAAAACTACCATAGCTTCAGTTATAAAATTTTTAAAGGATATTATTCACATAATGGTGATTATGTAAAAATCTATTTATGGCTCTCGAATAATTTTTAAATTGTTGTGAGGGACAGGATTGGCTCTTCCAGGGTTCGGCAAACTTTTGAGATGGAATGTACCCAAAGAGCCGCATGTGGCTCATGAGCCGCAGTGTGCTGACCCCTGTTCTAGAGCATATTGTATCACTTAGTTCTAAAAAAAAAACCAAAGAAACAAACAAAACTATTTTCTCAGCACACAAGTCAGTAATTTTGCAAGTGCTATATCAGGAGATAGGGGCATGGAGTAAGACAACAGAATACCTGGGAAAAGGAAATGCCTGGGATAGAGTGTCGTCATTGCTCATTGTCAGCACTGCTAAACCTAGCAGGCCGCAGAGAGTCAAGGTCATCAAGAAATGAAACATATGGAGAAATAACGTTCTACTGTTGTGTATTTGTGCCATTAGTGCATTTTCTAAAACCCTTTAGGCTGAGAACTAGAATTGTGTCCCTAGTTACAAAGATCAACTTCCTAGAACAAAGAACAGGATAGGTAACCTGCTTTGGTCATTGAAATTAGGCACGGCCATGCTTGAAGGAATCTGTGTATATTTATGTGTATTCTAAGTCCTTGAAACAGCTGCTATGAACTGCTATAGATTTCAATAAAACTCTCATGATTAGTGGAACGCTCCTATAAAATATGGAAAACACTGGGGCTGGCCAAGTGTCTCAGTTGGTTAAAAGTTGGCTTAAGAGCATGAGCTCTGAGCAACAGGGCCACCGGTTTGATTCTCACATGGGCCAGTGACGCTGTGCCTGAGCTGAGTTATCAATGAGCTGCCAACAGGTGGCAGGATGGCTCAGCTGGTGTAACAACAAGATTGCCTGTTGGATGGTGGGCTATGCCCGCCCACAACTAAGACTGAACTCAGCACCTTGAGCTGAGCTGCCGCCCAGATGGCTCAGTGGATAGAGCGTGTGCTCTTAACAAGTCTGTTGGTTCAGCTCCCATATGGGATGGTGGCTATGCCCACCCGCAACTAAGATTGAACACAGCACCTTGAGCTTAGAAGCCACAAGCTGCCAATGGGAAGCCAGATGGCAGCTGGCGCCCTCCACAATGAAGATTGAAGAGCAACAACTTGGCTGGTCCCTTTCCCCAATTCCCCAACACTGTTCCTCTCCCCCAATTCCCCAATAAAATCTTTAGAAAAATAAAAATGTGGAAAACACTTAGGCCCTCTGCCTAAACATCATGAGCCATATCTCGGTTTCCATCTTCTGCTGGACATCCATTTAGTATTTGACATCGTTTTACTAATAGTTTACTCTCCTTAGACTCTCCATATTATTTGCATGCAGTGTCTCTAAATACACAATCAAGGAATTATATGGGACCTCATCTAAAGATCTAAGAGCTTTGGCAAAATATAATGACTACTTCTAAGAAGATTCCAGCATGGCAAGAAGACCCTTTTCAGAATTTCCTGTTGCCCATTTAGTGTCAGTTACGTATCTACAGTGCTGGGCATGTTTCCTAAGTACAGCTATATGCAATAAGATACTCAGTGGCATCCAACCACGGCTTCTTAATTTTCTACTTATGTATTCAGGAAAGAGCCTGAACTGTGAGGCAATGGGTACAATGAATGCAATTCAGTGGTAATGGTGATGAAAGTAAGCAATTCTCCTCCAAGGAAAGATCATCTTTCCCCCTGGTTCATTAATTGGTTAAAGACCTTGGATCAGCATAAAATGCCTTCAGCTGGTAATTAGCATGCAAATAAGCCCTGGTGCACAGGCCCAGGGTTTAAAAGAAATGAGGCTGGGCTTCAAAGGAACGCTGGAGGCAAGCATATTTTAAGAAAAATTTAAAAAAAAATCATCCCCAAAGCACTGGTAATATTTGCTTTATGATGTTTTCCTTTATAATCCTGTGAACCCCACTTTGAGAGTTGACTCCATTATTAACATTCACTATTGAAGTCACTGGAATGAATCCTTTAAGAACTAACTGTGAGATGAGAACATGTTGCTTCTGGGGAAGACCTGTGGGTTTTCCATTAGGAAGTTTATGAAACATTCATATCTGATGCATAAAGCTCGGGCTTTATACAACAGCATATTTTGCAAAGGTTATAAAGTCACTGCAGGGATTAATAAATTTGAAACCCCAATATCAACTCTGTATTGCAAAACTTGCCATCAACATTTGTATTCTTCACTATAGGGTAGGTTATGAGAGTATAACAAATTAACCCCAGAATTTCAGTGATTTAACAGAGCAGAGCTGATTTCTCACTCAGGTGACATTTCTAATGTAGATGGGCAGGGGCCACTTTTCCACATTGTCCCTGTGAGAGGCTGTGAGAGGCTGTGACAATTTGTAGCTGCACCATCCGAAACACATGCCACTGACTCTTGGATGCTTTACCCTAAAAGTGAGGCTTGTTACTTCTGCTTTGAGCCCATTGGCCAGCACTAGTCATCTGGCCTCACCTAACTGGGAAGGGGTTGAGCAAGCTGGTGGGGCACACTGTGAACATTACTCTCTGATTGTTCATATAGTAAAGGATTTCACCCAAATCTTCACATCCTGCTTTGCTACAACAAACTTGATCAATCTTAGGATCGCCAAAATGATTTTTCAGAAGAAGGAGAAAAGATGAACGATTTTACCAGAATGATGTAATAAAAATGACTGTGGGGGGAAGGAGGGGGTGCACTGACCACTTTCATGTGATAATTAAAAGGTATGAAGTCGGATATTTAAGTTCACGAACTCATCCTAGAAAAAGTGCTATATACCTCACTGCTGAATATCACTACGGTCACCTTTGAAGTACTCCCCTTGGGAAGCTATGCACTGATGCCAGTGCCTAGTCCACTGTTGAAAGCACTTATGGAACTCTTTTCCTGGAATGGCCATCAGAACCGAGCTGTCATATTACCCTTGATGTCCTGAATGTCATAAAAATGTCTTCCTTTCAATATATTCTCTGTCTTTGGGTAAAGAAAGAAGTCACTGGAAGCCAGATTAGGTGAGTAGGGAAGGCATTCCAATACAGTTATTTGTTTACTGGCTAAAAACTCCCTCACAGACAGTGCCGTGTGAACTGGTGCATTGTCATGATATAAGAGCCATGAATTGTTGGTGAAAAGTTCAGATCATCTAACTTTTTCATGCAGCCTTTCCAGCACTTCCAAATAGTAAACTTGGTTAACTGTTTGTCCAGTTGGTACAAATTCATAATGAATAATCCCTCTGATATCAAAAAAGGTTAGCAACATCATTACAACAAGTTCCCGAACTTAATTGTCAGACCTCGTAGTCTCCGTAGAATTCTGCCAAAGTGCTCCTAGTTTTAAATTTTAAAAATTGTTTATCTAGATTAATGTTTCTCAATTTCTTTTTATTATCTCCTCCCAAGGAGGCTTTTTAGACATTTGTTTTTCTAAATGGCCCCTCATGAAATATTAATACTACAGATATACTAGATATCTGTTTATGTATCATATATATATCTTAGCATTATACATAAAAATAGTAAGGTTTTTGGGTTTGTTTGTTTTTTTTGTCACCCAAAAATAAATTTTCGCCCTGTTGGAGGTGATATCACCCTTGCCCCCTGAGAATGCATGCTCTACATTTAGCAGAATATAATAGAAACATGACTTATATTCTAGAATTGATATAGCTGATTTCATGTACTTGGGATCGTTCTATCATATTTTCTAAAGCTATGTTGTTTTTTTCTAATGGGTCATTAGGAATCATGTGCCCTCACTTTATTTTCCACTTTTCTCTACCAAGAAGAACAAAAGACAGCATAGCTTAGCGATTCAGAGCATAGGCACAGAATCAGATAGCACACTTTGAAATCCTACCACCTTCAGTAGGAGATATCTTTGATCTTGGACAAGTTATTTAGAATCTCTAGACCTCAGGGTTTTTTTGTTTGTTTGTTCATTGTTGTTGTTTAATCTGTAAATTGATCCTAGAAGAACCTACATTATAGCATTTTGGGGAAAATGGATATCAATGTTTTTGCATATTAACTAGCACATAGTTGTGGTACATATTCTTCTTGTCATTATTTTTGATGCCTTTATGTTTATGTGGGCCTGTTTCATAGCCCCCACATTCCAGAATTCCTTAGTAGGAATGCTGGAAGCTGAAGCTAAAATTTCTCCACCACATACCTTAATCTGTGTCGCCATAGGCCTTAATTCTTATTTTCTCTCTGGGAGTGCTGCATTCCTGGCTTCAGACCCTGAGGTCACCTAGGGCTATTAGTATTAGGTTCTGAACAAGGAACCTAATACTAACCTAGAAATCCCTTTGGTTTGGGACAAGCCCAAATCTGTGTGGAAGGTCAAATGTTCTTTTTTATAACTGTTGGTCCAAATGCCCTGAAAATAATAAGACTGAAGGTTAGGACACTCATAAATTTTAAAGAAACAGTTTCCTCACAGAAATAACAGCTGAAGGAGAAAAGAGTTACGATGTCTGCTGTGGTTTCTCTAACTCTGTTTATCAGACCCATCTGTGAGTGAGAATGAAAACAAAAAACAAAAAAAACACTTTCTGAGCTTGGAGTTCAAAGTTCTGAGTTCAAATCTTAGGAATATCACTTACTAGCCAGGGAAACAGGCAAATCACTTAATCCCATCGAGCTTTGATTTCCTCGTCTCTCAAATGAGGGGTATGATGTCTATTTCATTGAAGGATTTTGCTGGGCTCAAATGAGCTAGCATTGATGTATCGATGAAAATATTCAGTATAGACTAAGACTCTGTGTTAATTTAAAAGGTTATCATTATTTCTACCTACTTTCACCCATACTTTAGTCCAGGAATTTTCCTAATTACTGGGGGAAGGAGGAGATGATTTTCTGATGACAAATTTTTCTTCTATCTATCTACCTACCTATCAATCTCATAATCATAACCCCATTCAATTAGAACAGGTAGTGCTATTGAATTAGAAGCACTCAGAGGCCCGATATTAATTTTTAAAATGTCTGAGATGCCCCAAAATGCACTGCCATTTCCCCCTAGTATCTGCCAAATGTATTCAAGACTAGATGGATTTGGATGGCAGGAATCCACATCTGCATTCTCCTTTCCTTTCCTTTTTAGCTAACAGAGTGAAAATCTGTTAAAAATAACCTATCTCCATACCTTGGATGATTTCCAGCTGTCTCTGTAAATAAGGCTATAGGAAGGAATATAAATTGACATCTTTTGAAGCTTGGCATGGAGCATTAGCACGACGCGTTTGGGTGGATGCTAAAGATCATAAAATGCCAGGAGTTCACAAGCACAGGATCGAATTGGAAATCTCTCAGGATAAAGGGCAAAAGCGGCTCTTGCAAATCAATTCACCTGGACAGTCTCCTTCTGCCCTCCTTGCACCATCTCCCTTTCCTCAATATTCAAGTGAATGGGAAGAAGTTGATCAAAGAGGTATGAGAAGTTATTGTAATTGGAATCTAACGAACATCTCTCAGACTTGGATATATCAAGGGATATTGGTCACTCCCATGATGTGAGATGTCCCACAAGGAAAATAACAAGCCCCTGAGCTTGTGCTAATCATTTTGCTTAAGATCCAGGTGAGGAAGGGACCTGGGATGGGCCTCTGTTTTGTTTTTTTTTTTAATTTTATTGGGGGATTTGGGGGAGGGGAACAGCACTGGGGAATCGGAAGAAGGGGAACAGACAGGTTGCTGCCCTTTTGTTCTTCAGTCTAGTTGTGGAGGACGTTGCTTCACTGGCCCATGTTGGTATTATCATTGCGCTCTTCCCAGGTGAGGCAGTCGCTCGCCTGCCCTTGGACAGCCGTTCACGGTGGCTCTTGGCAGCTCACACTGACTGCCAGCCGTTCACGGTGGCTGCAAGCCACACACGGTAGCTTATGGCAGACTACTGCAGCAGGGGCTGTAGCCTACACCATTGCCGGGGACTCATGGCAGCCCAGCTCCAGGTCGAGCTGTTGTTCACCATCTTAGCTGTAGAGGGCAGTGTCACCGGCCCTCATGTGGTATCTGAACCGGGGCCCTGCTGCTCAGAGCTGGCGTCCCAAGCCTGCTCTTAACCAACGTGCCACTCAGCCAGCCCAGGATGGGCCTCTGTTTAGCTAACAAAAGTACACTAGATTTCCAATTCTCTGCTACATTATATATTATACTTTGCCCTGCAAATTTGAGCTGCTTTGCATGAATTTTTTTTTAAATGAATGCAACTCGGACTATTATATTATTAGTATTTAAAAAAATATGCTATGTCAAGTTTTACAAATATTACACTATTTTATCCATGACCTGTAAGCTGGCCTTGGTACCTTGCTCTTGCTCTAGTGTCACTTCCTCGTGCCAGTCTCCTTCTATATTTTCCAGTCAGTCTATTTACCAGGGCAGCTGCCTAGGCGATGGGAATGGTGATTCTACAGTGTTTATTTCACTTAGTAAGAAATCTGTGAAGAAGACAGAGCAGCCCCGGTGCAGAGTGGCAGAACATTGGGGTGCTGAACATTAAGCACAGATACATCTAATAATTTACCCAGAATTACTAAGGCACTGGGTTGTTTTTAAGACCTATGATCAAGTGACTGTTACACATACTATTTACAAAATTGATAGTTTGCTGGGAGACAAGCCAAGTTTAGTAATATAATTAAATAGAAATTAAATTGGGGAAAATGCATAATCATATTCTTATTAATATGTTAACTTTGTAAAGATTATTTGCCTATTGCAGGCATTGAGCAAGATAACTAGGGCAAGTTAATTAGATTTCAAGTGAATTGCCACCATGTTAATTCATATTTTATAAGAGAGGTAATTAAAATTTACTATGTTATAGCTACCAGTATGGTATTTTATTATATCCCATACTAACATTTCCTTATAAGTAATTTTAAAACATCAGCTTAATTGATTAGTAAAGTACAATAGTGTGACTGGGCATTTATTGTCAATAAAATCCAGATTATGAAGAGAATATTTATTATTCTTAAAGTCATTCACAGCACAATTTTAATGATACAATACATTTTATCAGGTTTTTTTATAGCCATTTCGTGCTGCAAATGGTTTTCTATATGTGTATTTAAATAAATATTGGTTTTACATCTATTTCTCTAATCTTATTCATATAAGAAAACATAATTATCATGGTCTTCGGACTTGCATGTCAAGCTCAATGGGTACTGTAATATGTCACAAGTTTTATGTACTGGGATTTTATTTGGTCAGAACACCATAGCCGTTTGCCAAACATTTCCTGTGTTTGAACAAGGGAAAGGATGCAAGGGGTGATTCTGTTTCTTTCATGAAAGATTAATTATAAGAAAGATGATGAGATAAATATTAAAATGTGTGAAGTCAGGTCAGGTCTTCCCTCTGGCAGGTAAGCTACCCTCTTGGTCATCTGCCATTTAGAGAAGAGAAATTTCATTGCTCTGTTGACTCAGAGTCTTAGCAGGGTCCCAGTAGTTAATGAGTCTAGTGTGTGCCCACTGAAATGTGTTGCCTAGAAACTAGTGAGAAATCCTATCAGTGAGCTGTTAATCAAATCAGCTTGAGATAGCAGCTATCTTGCTGAGAGTTTCCGTGCTGTTGGTTAGAAGGACTCCCTCTTCTTTTCCTTCAGTGATTGAGGTCAACGAGGAGATATGGCTCATTTGGCTAAGGGCAGGGTCTCAAACATGTTTTCAATAACATCGTGAGGAATGTATTAATGTTTCCACATTTCACCTGAGGGAAGAAAAGTGTAGCTATGTAATGTGCAGTGCCTAACGGGTCCTAACGGGCCCTAACTGGTCCTAATGGGTCCAGGCTTCCCCAGTGAGTGATGCTGATTGCATTTCCCTTGTGATTGCTTGCTATCAACCTCTCTCAACTGCTGCTCTTGACCCAAATTTCAACCACTTATTTCCATCTTCCCTTCTGTGGTGTTTAGGCTCTCTGCACCACTTTACCCAAGAGGAGTTACAGATGATAGATACCACAACTTGCTGCCCAAATCATCTTTTGGGAACGAAGGATTTAATCTCCCGGCTCCTGGAGCTTCAGCTTTCAGCCCCTCTCCAGGTACTGCCTTGGGTACAGAGACCTGTCTCACCCAAAGTCATGTCCACTTCCAGGACAGCCTACAGTCAATGACTAATCAAAGGTCAAATGAACCAACTATGTAACCCCAAAGTGGAGAAAGCTTTGCAGGAATATCCCATCTTCAAAACTCTCTGCAGGGTCACCTGTGAATTCTATTGAAATCACGTTGAAGTTCAGTTTCTGATTTTGCCCAATCTTACTTTTTTCTTTCCCTTCCATAGGAAGCGCATGTTCCTTCCAGTGCACTCCCTGATTAACTTCTTGCATGTGAAACTTCCCAGGGAAACCAATGGTGGAAGCCTTGTGCTGCTTCTAGGTCTTCTAGAGTTGCCATTATTTTGTGGAGGCCATAGAGCTAACTCCACACCAATGCTATTTTTTATTTTCACTTTGAAAATACTTCCTGAATGACTTAACTAAATGAAAACAACAGCTGAATCTAGATGATAGGGTTAATAAAAGAGATGGAGTTTATGGGAGTTCAGACAGCTCTAATCTTAAGGGGCATTAGATAAAATAAGGGAATCTTACAATGAGAGGATTGTTACACTCAGATCTTGAATACATTGATTAGACATCAAGGATATAAATTTAAGTGTCTATCTGAAAACAAGAAGGAACATTTCCCTTTGCAATCATCAGTGTTTGATAATTAGCTACAAGCCCCAGAGGAAAGTATGTTTTGCCTTACAAGCTTCAATAATTGGATGATTATTGAATTTTTATTTCATATTTTATGTCAAAGACATCAAGTTTTCTACAGAGAAAGGGGATTGAACAAGTGAGTAAATGTCTCTTGTAGATGCTACCAGTGTAGAACACTTAAGCTTATTACCCTTTATACAAAATGAAGTCATTTACTGAACTTCTTAAGTGCCTTTGGCTAAACATATTCCGGACAACAAAATGGAGCATGGTGCCAAGAGGAAAACAAAATTCTTTCATATTAATACTTCTGAAGACATTTCATGGAACATTTCCAAATATTTTAAAACAAAACAACAAAAAACTCTAAGCAGATTTTTGTAAGGTGTTTTATTTTAACATCCAGGTACTATCTAAACAGCTATGTAACTAGGAGGTCTCTATGAGCTATTATCTATGTTTCTTACACAGATAAGATATCACACAATATCTATGTTTCCCAAACTAGCTATGGAAGATTCCTATTTTCTCTGAATATTTTCAGTCTGAAATTCAGGATGTTTCTGTTTCATTTTTTTTTTTTTGGTCATACCTTCCTGATTCTATTAAATCATAGCATTCCCTGGCCCACCCTGGCCCCCTCAGGTAATATTTACTGAGGTCTAAAAACTAAAGATTAGCTAGGGTTGTATGTAAATGAGAAGTCTCTAATAATGTGCATTAAGGAAAGTCATTGCCTTCTGTGTCCATGGAGAAGTCTCTGTGATGTGAATTTATTTGCTTTTTCCCTTAATTTGCTTAAATAACAGTATTAATTATGACTTCAGACAAACAAAAATATTATTGAAGATGACCTTTGAAACAAAGCAGATTCCCTTCCCACCATCTGCTCTTTTTCTTCTTACTTTTTATTTATTTCTTTGCATTTATACTCCTTGAGTTTATTGTCAACACTGATAGATGCTAGTAATACAAAGACTGGCACATTGACTTTTCAACAAATGTTTATGGAACATCTATTATGTGCCCAGACATGTGTTAGAAATTTGGAATACATTTGTTAACCACGTAAGCTTTTCCCTTCCATAATAATGAAGGGGAAGGGGAACCTTCTTTCTATCCTCCTAGGTTCTGTGGCTGAGCCTAAGATATAAATTGACATAAGACAGGTTAACAAGATGGAAGACATTTTTTTTTTTTTTTAGCTGAGTCATCCTGTCACCTGTTGGCAGCTCCACGGCAGCTCAGTTCAAGCTCAGAATCAAACCGGCAACCCTGTTGCTCAGAGCTCGCACTCTTGAGCGAGCTCTTAACCAACTGAGCCACTCGACCAGCCCTCAAAAATTTTTATTTCATATTTTTATGTGTGTATAGGAGTCTTTAAAAAAAATTAAGACCCAAGGAAGTTGTTAAGCCCCAAAACTTATATACCTTGTAAACAAAGAACAGTTGTGGGGATGTGACAAGGCAAAGGGGTTTGTAAATTATGGAGCAGTAACTAGGAATATGTGGGGGAAACAAATGGAAAATAAAGGTTATTTCAGTAGGGTTGCTTGTAAAGATCATTTCAATATTGCCTCCTAGTCAGGTGATACAATGTCCTACTCAATATAAGGAGGGCACTTTTCTCATGAGAAATTTTATAACTGCTGTTTCTCAAGTGTCTTCAGCTCAACATAATCAATATGCCAAAGCAGCATATTTTGGAGTATCATGTTCTGAAACCCTTCACTAACATAAATGATCCCTGATTTCACTACGGAGTAGGAAACGCAGACATGTGACAGCCATGCATCATACGTGTTATACATATTAGTTGCTATACACAAATGAGTTTGAGTACTCTCCAATTCTACTTTTGGGATTGAGGAAACTATCAACAAGAAAAAGAGAAATCCAGGCAAGGGAACAGCTGTGCAGAGATCTAGGGGCTTGATGGTGAAATCCTGGAACAGCATAGTTATGGGGTGCTGAGATATATGGCTTGCCAAGAAGAAACATGGAAAAAGAGGCCTGTTTAGCAAAGGATCATATTTTAAAAGGGCTATATCATCACCTTGCATTTCTACTCAGATATCTGGTGATGCAAATTATGTCAGAGAAAGCAAACTGGCCATCAAACACTTGGGGTACCCTTCTGTAGTGTGAAATTACAGCTAAAAATGGCTTTCCAGCCAGAGACTACATGTTTTAGTCTCTGATGAATCTTGGTGGTGATTAGCATTCATTAATTGAATGTAAGCAGCAGGGTCACTCTCAGGTCAAGGTGGGGAGGGAACAATCATTAGTCTTCTCAACTGCCCATCAGCTCCTGTTTAACTAATGACACCCACAGCAACCTTGGAAGCTACATGCAGAAGATGGCTGTCTCCAGCAACCTGGGTTCTTGAATGACTGGATTAACCATAGCCCCGCCCCGCTAACCAAGAACACCTACATTGGACACAAGTGAGAAATCAACTTTTATTCTGTTATGGCACTGACATTTTCCATTTTCTTGGTCACTGCAGCTAGCTCTACTCTAACTCTACCCTAATTAATGGAAGGGGGCCATTAGAAAAATGTTCATATAGGCATGGCATAATCAGATGTATGCTTTTTTAAAAAATTAGTTTCAAGTATACAAAACAATGTAATAGTTAGACATTTCCACCCCTCACAAAGTGATAATCCCCCTCCCTCAATCTACCTCCCCTCTGACATCATATATAGCTGTTACAGTTCCATTGACTCTATTCCCTATGCTGTACTCCACATCCTGTGACTATATATGTATTAAATTAGTTGTATGTTTTTGAAAAAGGAAGATGGATTGGTGTGGGCAGGAAGATCATAGTATTGGAAGGCTGCAATCAGCTACCGGAAGATTAGGTCCTGTATCAAGGAATTCTACAGCAAAAAGAAAGATGGTCTCTGGGCAACATCTGGGTGGTCCATCCTACAGGAATTTCCCCTACCTTAGTTAGGGGTAAGTGCAGATGACTCCCAGCTTTTAAAATATGCATGGCAAGTTAAAAAACTAATAATACAAAAATATCCAGTTAATAATAAACTTGTGGTAGGGTAAACAGGCGTATTAGATTTGGAGCACCCAAAATATAATCATTAGGGGTGACTGTGTTCTGGACCACCCTATTAAAGCATTTGAAATGAAATATTCTTTTTTACCAGAAAATCAACATCCATTGTAAAAAAGGAATACACTTGGTTCAAGTCTTCTTCGTAGGAAAAGTTTCTTTTTTCATATGAACGTTAGCCACCTCGTAAAGATAGAGCTGCCATGATATATTTCAGGCAAAAATGCCTAGAGACTTATAAATGCATGGAGAGTGGAGCTTGTAGAGAGTAGAGAGAAATCCCCTCTGCCACCGTGAAGAATGCCAGATCATGAATCTTCATGGAGGTGACATTACAAATTGGACCCTGGAAGAAGGGAAGAAGTCAAGGAAAGAAGTCGTTATAGAATGAAGGATTGTGGCAATTACGGTTATGGGTAAAGAAGGGTTTAGTTTTTGCAATGCAAATAAATCAGGAATGTGTTTTAGGCAATAAAACAGTGTGCCTCTTGGAATTTGTCAAGTTTTTGCCTTTTTTGTTTCCTTATAACCTAATGCTCTAGTCAGGAGGTATCTTGTAAAATGTACAGAGAAAAAGGTAACTGCTAAAATGTGAAAAGAGGCTTACACGTACACCTAGCCGCCTTGAACCAGTTTGGGATTCAAACAACAACAAAAAGACATCAATCATATTTCTCATTCAGCATTTAGTATATCATTACCAACCTTGGCAGGCATAAATGACATGTTTGGAGGTGATGCTGTTGAAGATGACGTTTTAAATTCAGACTGACAAAACACAAAGCTTCTATTTGTAATATAACCCCCACATGTGACACTGGGTCTCTAAGGGAATGTTTGAATCACTAAATCAGAATATTTTCTGTTAAAGGTTTCATATACAAATTGATTATAATCTATTTTTTAAGCCACACTTTAATGAAGTTGTTTGTGTGTGTGTGTTGTTTGGTAGTTGTTCTTTCTTTTTGGGATGAGGTGGGATTTTGTCTTCTGTTATTCCACTGTTAGGAAGCTCAGTGCTAGAAAATATAATGTTGCATCCAGGGAATTGTCTCAATATTTGGGTTTTCAAACTCCTTTATGAGATTACAGACAAATTTGCATTTATATTTAGTATAAAAAATTTGTTTTTCTCATAAAATTATATGCTCAGTCTATAAAACATATTATAAAAAGCATAAGAACATTTAACATTTTAAAATATACTTATGTGTTTTTTCTTATTTTCTCTATGTGTACTTTTTTCTGCAATGTTTTATATAGTCCTATGTTAAAAAGATTACTCAAAAACATGATTTTAATAGCTGCACAATGATCTATCACATAGATGTGTTATATGTTTTTTAATAAATCTTTTCTTTCTGAACATATGGAATGTTTCTAAAATTTTGCTGTTGTAAAACACATACACACACACACAAGGAAAACTCCTACATGGATAAGTCTACTTATAATATATCTATATCTGTACATGTTATTCTCTTGCCAAAGATGCCTAGAGATGAAATTTGTACACCAAAGTATATAAACCCCTTTGAAGGCTCTGGGAGCATATTGCTAAATTGCCCTCCAAGTCACCTGTAGCAATTAACATTCCCATCAGTGGCTGTTGTTACCTTGGCCTAGTCAATTTTGATTATCCTTACAATTTCTAAGCTGTGTCAATTTGATAGATGAAAAATGGGATCTTACCATATTTATTGTTATTTTTATTTCTCAATAAGAGGGAATGGGTTTTTTCATTTGTTAATTAGCCATTCATATTCTTCATTTTTGAATTGACTTTCTAATGCCTTTGCTTGTCATTGATTGCAAGATACTGATTTATAATGGCATATTTTTGGAGATACATATTCTAAGATCTTTTAAGTTTTATTTTTACTTTTGTCCATATATCTTTTTATTATTCTGTAGACAAATATAAATTCTTGAACTTATCCTTAATAACCTTTACCCATGATGTCATCATTTAAAAGTTTACCTTCATTTTCTTCTAGTTATTTTTTTCATTTATTTGTATAGCTAATTCTTTAATTTCTAGATTTTTTTATGTATTTTATTTGATCAACATTTAAAGTGTGTGTGTGTGTGTGTGTGTGTGTGTGTGTGTGTGTGTGTTGTACTTTGCAAAGTTGTTGGGGAGAGAGTATATAAAGTAACTTTTAGTCTATAAACTTATAGTTACTTTATACATGCTTTAATAAATAAATACTTTCTTTCATTGCCCTCTCAATAAGTTATTTACAATACCTTTAGTATAGGCCTCTCTTTTGTATATAGAATTTATAACATACATTAGTATATAAATATAACTATGCAATTATATAAATATCTATCTGCTGGTGAGAATTTATAGGCAAACAAAAATTCTAGCATTTATTGGAGTATCTCTGTTCCTTCTCTGTGTTGTTTTGTAATGCTTATTATATCCTATTACATATGATATATTATATATTACCATCTTATATATTACTTGTTCTGTTTCAGAACTACTTATGTTAGCTCACAGATCTATCCCATGTTACATCAAGAAATCACTCATTTAATTGTACTTTTCAATACAAATATTTCACACATATCTGATGATGAAAGTTCCTATTTTCCTTTTACAAAATAGATTCTCCAAATGTTTCCAAATAACTTAAAGGGTATTTTGTCAGTTATCAAGTAATTTTCCATTGGCGTTTTTAATGAGGTTTCAGCCAATGTACGAAGTATGTTGGACATGAATAATGAATCTTTTCCAGTCTTCCATTGTTTCACCCAGGAAAATTTTATTTCTTAATTTATCTAAATTTTCATAGCACTTAGAAAGTGTTATAGATTTGCTTATGTGAATTCTAGCCATTTCCCATTAGCATTGATTATTTCTACACACTTTAATTATTTACATTGTTTTATTAAAGAAAACTCAATACATTATATGTTCTAACTAGTTTTACTGATACATAGGAAATCTATTGCTTTTTTGTTTAGCTATTTTATTGGATTTTGTTATTAATTCCATTGCAGTTAATCTTCTAGATGCATTTTTAAAAATGGATATGATAACATCACTGCAATCATGTTGCTTCATTCTTTCCACTAGGTTTAAAACTTCTTACTTGTTCTTTTCTTTCTTTTTTTTTTCCTTTTGGCTTTAACTAGAACCTCCAGAATAATGTTAAACAGCAATTGCACTAATAAACTTTATTATATTATTTAAAAACTGGGTGGAATTCCACTATCTCTGTGTTTTCCAAAATATTATCCTTCGAACATCAGTCTCTGTAGATGGCTCTTGGAGTAAAGAATTCCATATTCACAAAAGTCTGTAAAACTTCTCATTAAAGGGTGATAATGTATTTTTGCATGTTGAAGACCTGAGAAATCATACAGTAAAAAAAAAATGTTGAATTTTGTTTTACTTCATTTTTTAACAGATCACAGAATTTTGATAATATTTTAGTTAAAAACCATTAGAATTCACATTTCATTGAACATCAGACATCAGTTCAAGCAAAGCTCCTTGTCCTACTTACCCAATTGAGGAAGCACTGAAGTTGGAAGGAGTGTTCTGCCCTGAGTACAGTCAATAAGGTGATACATTTTCTGAAAAAAACTTAAAAACAATAATGAAAGCTACAAAGAGCAGTGTCATTACCCCTTTATAGTTGTTTTCACTTCAAAACCTTTGGCTCGTCTTAAGTTCCAAACTGAGGTACTTGTTTCAGTATCTGTTGTGTCTTTGTGATACCTATTTAAGCTTCAAATTTACACATTCTCACTATATTTTAATATGCATTCTATTCCACATGGAAGTTAATTTCAAATCCTCCCATTTATATAGTGGGTCCCAACACATGCAGGTTTAGCTACATGTGTTTATCGGAGAGCTAATTGGTAAAGGCTAGAATGGCCTTTATTCCCTTTGGGTGACGTTTGTATCACTGTGGGGCTACATAGTCTTGCACATTTAAATAGTAAATTTGAAATAAACAACAACACAGTGGTAGTAAGGACGAAGAAAGAGAACTTGAGTTATTTATTACATCATTCATTGTCACTCTGGTGTTTTCATTTGTGTTTACAATTTTAATCAGTCAAAAAAGGTAGGCTGCAATATTAGCATTTGCTAGATGCAGATTTGAGTTTGTCTATGAAACATTTTGCTAAATTATAGAGCCACAAAAGTTGACATGCTTAACTATTATTGGGGTGGTAGAGCTGGACTTTTGTACCCCTGTATCAGTCAGCCACTGGCTGCAGGCTGGGGATGAGGCCCATTCCATTAGCTGCAAATCATTAGTAATGATTAGCAGGTCGTTCTCCAGAAAAGAAGGCAGCTGTTGGGCAGTTTAGCCCCAACCCTCATGGCAGCTGGGGGAGTTTACTAGCCTGCTTATGGGCTCTGAGTGGCAACGGAATGCACTGCAGGTTCAAACTGTTCTTCCCTTTTATTCTTTTGAAGAGCTCATCAATTATTTGTCAAGAAGACACTTAAGATAGTGACATCCTAATCTTTGGAGGCCAGGAATGTTACCTTATATGGCAAAAAGAAAAAGAAAAAAAAAGGGATGTTCGCAGGTGTGACTAAGACTCTTGAGATGGGGCGAAGAGCCTGGATTATTCAGGTGGGCTCTTTATGCAATCACACGCCCCCTTATAAAAGGGAGACGGAAGGCGCTCTTTACACAAGAAACATCGAAGGTAAGGTGATGAGGACGTGAGTCAAGGAATACTGGCCCCTGTTAGAAGGTGAAACGGACAAGGAGTGGGTTCTGTCTTAGCACGTCCTGAGTGAGCGTGGCCCTGCTAGCGTGTACCCTGACGCTGGCCACCAGAGCTGTGAAAGAATAAATTTTGTTGTTGCAAGCCACCCAATTTGGTATAACTTGTTACAGCAGCCACAGGAAAGGAATGCAGCAGCCCTGCAGATTCACAGGTAAGCAGCTCTGAAGGAGGTTGGTCTTTGTATTTTAGTAACTACATCTACATTTGTGCCGTGTCTGTGAATACCAAACTTTTTTCCTATATTCACAGATTTTTTTTTCCATTAGCAATTTTTTATTTGTACATATTGTTGGTGGTACACAAATGCATCTTACGATGTATTACTTTTTCATTGTGTATTTAATCTCTTGGATTCACTAGTCTATAAGGTCCTCTTGAGGAGCATGTACTTTGATAAAGGTGAAAAGAAAAGAAGTTTTAAATTCTACTAGTCCTGGTTCTGAATTTCGAATGTTAGGCAGGGTGCTTAATGTATTGAAGCTTCAGTTTCCTTCTGTGTAACCTAGTGGTGATGATAGTACCTGTGCTACAAGAGATAAGTGCGTAGACTAAAAGAGAAAATTAGTACAGAATGCCTGGCTCAGTTAGAGGGGCACATTGTTCAAAGGTCAACTGTAATTCAAGCTGCAAATTGATTGCAATATATATATTTTTTTATTTTAAAATAAAAAAAAATTATTGTGCAACTAATCGTTGAAATCGGATTCTGCAATGGCTGCCCTCTTGGAGTTAGGTGTTGCTCCTTCATGGAATCCATGCCTGAATCTGCGGTATACAATTTTTAGGTGCTTCATTAGACCAGTCCCGGTGGTATTTCGTCTTTTTGTCTTAGCCACTCCAGTTATGCTTTCTCTTCCGCTTGGCAAGATAGCCACATTTGCCACAGGTAGACTTCTGAAGGTGGTAGGCACACAGCGTGGCATAACGTGTGCCTGCAATCTTTTTTAACAACTGATATTTATAAAAAGTTACATACATTATGGTAGGGAAAATAGAGCTGGTCAGGCTCCCTCACCTGGCCATCCGGCGGAACTATGACCTGCCGGGTTGAGGAGGGTGGGATGAGCGCAGGCGCCGTGCACCCTATTTATGTATGCTCTGATATAAATGCCTTGGCTGTGTGCCACTTTTGTCTGTATAGTATAAAACCCGGCCATTGTACCAGGCGGGCGGTACCTAGAGCGTCGGTGAATAAAGTAATGTCTGTCTATTCTGCCTGAGGCTCCGCACACCTTCTCCCAGCTCCCAAAGGCGTGGGCACTCTCTACTGGGATTCCCTCACCCTTGGACAATTATTCACATACAAACATTACACATTGGAGTAAATGGTGATCTTGGGACGTATTTATAACTATGAGGACTGAAATATTCTTTCTTAGCCATATTATGAATCATTTCTGCATGATGGAGTTGTCAAAATCAGCTGTTAATAACATTTTTTAATCTAGTACTTACTTTGCAATCTGAACACAAAAATCAGTCAGTGGTAACTTGGCTTTGGATATACTCATACCTAGATGTGTGACATCTGTTTGGTTGTTTGGTGTGGTACAGATATTGCCGTCCGTTTTTGTATATGTGAACAGGCTTAGCTAATTAAGACTTAGTAGGCCCTAAAAATACAAGTGGCACACCCAGGCAAGAAGACTGTTTCTGGGCGTTACTAGATGGAGACACTTTGGCAAGAAAGAAAGGGGGAGGGGGGAAGTCAATCAGCTAAAAAGAAAGGCTACCTCAAAAAAAAATTGAAATAATTAGGGATCGAGTAATATCTGGTGGGCATTTTGGGGACTTAGTAAGTCTAGGACATGCTGGATATGTAGAAAAGCCTAAGGATCTCAAAAGGTATTTTTCATTGCTACAACATTTTTGTTTCCTTGTAAACTGAATAACAAGTGGTTTAGGGTGTGTCCTGTGCTGCTAGATCAAACTGACTTTTGAGGTACATTAACTACTCTAATTTAGTGCTAGACCCATTATGCGTGTTTATCCCAGGCCTACAAATGAGGTTCTTGTGTTGTCCTTGTTTGCCTGTGTAAAGTAATAGAATATGCAGTATAAATTTTCTTTCTTGCCCTCTCTCCCTGTGTCCCTCCCTCCCTTCATATAGATGAGGTCTGACAGTTAAGTTCACGAACTCATCCTAGAAAAAGTGCCACATACGTCATTGCTGAATATCACTACGGTCACCTCTGAAGCACTCCCCTTGGGAAGCTATGCACCAACACCAGCGCCTAGTCCACCCTTCAAATCAATCTTGGAACTCTTTCTGGAATGGCCATCAGAGCTGTCATCATATTACCCTTAATGTCATCAAAATGTCTTCCTTGCAATATTTCCTTTATCTTCGGGTAAAGAAAGAACTCACTGGGGGCCAGATCAGGTGAGTAGGGAGGGTGTTCCAATACAATTATTTGTTTACTGGCTAAAAACTCCCTCACAGACAGTGCTGTGTGAGCTAGTGCATTGTTGTGATGCAAGAGCCATGAATTGTTGGAGAAAAGTCCAGGTTGTCTAACTTTTTCATGGAGTCTTTACAGCACTTCCAAATAGTAAACTTGGTTAACTGTCCAGTTGGTACAAATTCATGACGAATAATCCCTCTGGTATCAAAAAAGGTTAACAACATTGTTGCAACAAGTTTGTGAACTTAATTGTCAGACCTCTTGTAAACTCTGCCCCAGTTCCCGGCACAGAGCTGTTAACATCCTTGTAATTTCCTAAGTGATCAATCAGAGCACTACACTAGGAGCATCTTTTGTTCTAATATTTGGCCTTTGACCCCAATTTCTAACAGGTGTTCTAAATCTCTTGGAATTTCCTGGGTAATAAAAGTGTCCTTTATTCTAATGACACTGGCCCTTGGTGGGCTCCTGGATGGAGGATAGTCACCAGAAAGATGGAGCCATGATTAAAAGCTTGGAATTTCAACCCCAGGCCCTGTTCTCCAGAGAGGGGAGAGGGACTCGAAATTGAGATAATGATCAAACATGCCTACATGATGAAGCCACCATTGAAAACCCAAAGGCCCAGGGCTCAGAGAGCTTCTGAGTCGGTGCATCCATCTTCCTGCACCAGGAATGTGGCGTACCCCAACTTCCCAGGGACAGAAGCTCCTGTCCTGGGGAGAGTCTATATTCCTTTTCATATCCTTCATTACGTAATAAACTGGTAAAGGGAAGTGTTTCCCTAGTTCTGTGAGCTGTTTAGCAAATGTTCGAACCCAAGGGAGGGGGGCATGGGAAACCCAATTTATAGCTGGTCAATCAAAAGCACAAGTAATAACCTGGGACTTGTGATTGCCATCGGAAGTGGGGGAGCAGCCTTGTGGGCCTGAGCCCTTAACTTGTGGGGGTCTGAGGCTATCCCAGGGGGATAGTATCAGAATTGATTTAAATTGAAGGATAGTCAGCTGGTGCCAGAGAATGGCTTGATGTGTGAAAAACCCACACACCTAGTGCCAGAAGTATTGTATTAAGTGTGTGGGGGGGGGGACAAAAAACAGAGGCATGTGTTTCTTTACACCCTGCACATTTTGACCAGTAGCAAATGTGTGTCTGTGTGCGTATAATATTTATACGTGTATGCATGTTGTACCTTTTATAAATAAACACTAGGCTATACCATGAATGCCAAGAATTTATTGAGAACTTGGTAAGGGGAAGCGTTAATTTTTAAAGGTTACATATCCGTTTACAGACTAAAAAAAGTTCTTATACACTATATTATTGTGTTCCTTCCAACAGTTCCAGGAAAGCAAATTTATTTCTGACTTGTTCCAAATCTCAAAAATGTTATGACTTCTCCTAAGTTGTGAAACTCATAAATGAAAGTGTTGTGGCTCAGATCCAGAGAGGCCCAGTGCTCTTCTCAATCCCTTACATTTTTCTCAAGAAGAAACCCCAGGGACTTAAATGACAGAGAAGTCAGGAAGCCATGTGCACTTTAGCAGCAGCTTTACAGCACATTGAGGGTCACAGTGGTGAGGCTGAAGGGACAGATGCTTATCTGAGTTGGGTTGGCATTGGGGTAAACCTTGCTGGGGTTTCTCACATTCCTGAAACCCATTTAGTATTTCCAGAAGGTTCCCAAAAGACTCAGCAGACACAACAGAGGGGAAGTTCTATGTAAAGGAACGCTTGTTAATGACCATGGCTTTTACCTGAAAGAACAGCCAAGAGCTCCAGAAGTTCAAAAGGCCTACCTGAGTCAAATATCTTCCTTCCCTCCTCCAAAATCCCATAAACCCTCTGAGTTATAAAACCTCTGCTTTTTATCCTTTTTATCATTCCATCATTCCCCTCAAACCCAATCCTCTTCAACTCAACTTTGAGATTATACCATTTTGAAAGAGAAGAAAGCTCACATATACCATTCTCTCTGGTTGCAGCTGAATCCTTTTATCTCCATCCATCCAGCCTTTTCTGATTTCTATTGAATGCCATTTCTTTCCTATTACTTGAATTTTGGAAAAATGTCATGGTGGCAACTTTGCTCTTCCACTGTGCCAGCTCCAAGGTGGGTAGTTGAATGCATTCTAGAACTTGCTCTTTCAAAAGATTGAGATAACCAGAGAAATATATGGAACAGAGTCCCAATTTTTCACAAATTGGCTGAGAGTTAGTTCTGCTTGCCAACTTGCCATCTGATTCCCCATTCGTGATCAAACTGACACTTATAGTAAAAATTGTTTCCAAAAGGGAGAATTGCATTTGATACCATGTGTAAAAGGACTAGGGGACCTTGAAGTAATCACTGTGCAGATGTGAAATTGTGCACAGTTGTTTGGTGAATATTCCATCAACTCTCTAGTGCAGCTCCTGCAGATGGGCCATGTCTCAGGATGTTGTTTCAGACATCATAATGATATCATACACATAATTGGCTTAGAGAAAATAATCTCCTTTTCAACAAAGTTAGAAGGGAATGGGAATGGCCTCTGCTTGTCCTGAACTTAACCATTCACAGAACATGTTTTATTTACGTTATCACATTAAATTTTCTACATAATACCATGAATTGATTATTCATTTCATCTCCATTTTAAATCCTAGGTTAGCAAGGGTAAGTTATTCAGAAATTATATGTAAAGAAAATGGTATACCAGGTATGTAGTTCTCAAAATATAGGTCCTCTGGCTTTAAATCTTATTCTGTCCAATCTTAGAAAGTTCTATATTTATGTACACATTTTCATTACTGAATGAAGGAGAAATAAGAGCTTAAAAAATATAATGTAAAGGAGGTATAAAAGAAATATGCTGCAGTGAATAAACTTGTTCAACTCCTCTTTAGACTCCATTTCCATTTGCCACATTATCTGCTTTTTGGATATGAGAATCAACTCTTAAATAACAGACTTAACTTAAAAAAAAATAATAAAACCCACCAAAAGCATGGTTGTCTAATGAACTAGCAATGTGTTAGAACATAAACAGGGTGCAGTTCTACGAATTGAAAGAGAGTGTAGGAATTTTGCCAATGATTGTAAGGCTTAGATTATTGTCCTTTACCGCTTCAACTCTCAGGTGGTGATTAGCTTCCAAAACGGAGAAATCATTCTAATGAAGAGTAGAGTGCTGTTTTCTACATTTTCTTTCATCTCTACCTTGCTGATGATTGATGTATTTGATACCTTAAAACAAAATATAACTTAATTTATGAATACCTCCTATTAAGACAGCACAGGATAACTATGCATATTTATTTTCTCAAAGAATAAATACGTTGCTAATATGTCAGTCACCAGGTCGATTGGGATGCTGAGGTAAAAGGAACATAGCATTATTTGCTTTCAATGAGCTCAAATACTACTGATGGAGCATGTAAAGCATGCATATATTTATAATATAGCATGAGATTTATAATAATTGAGATATAGGCAAAGTGATAGCACCAAGTGGGAAACACTTGTCTCTAACTGTAAATATTGAAGGAGAATTCAATTTGATGTTATTTATGTTGACTTTTATCAGATAGAAAAAAATAAGATGGCGTGAAGCATTCCAAACTTGTAGAAAGACACATATATGTGAAAAGAAACAGAGTGTGATTGAGAATGGGGCATTCAAGAAACTACGAATTCTCTGATAATGGCTGGGTTGTGTCCCATTCAGACTCCCCAAAATATAAGCAAAACAGCCAGCCTAGAAGACAAAATGAAGTTTATTGCTTACCTCACTAAGAGAGCTACCTCCATAGTAGTAGTGAATGAGAGAGGGGAGGGCAAAGTTGGAATATTTATACAGATTTTGAAATCAATTTTAAGGCTGGTCTTGAAATGTGAGGGTTGTAATAATCACATAATTAGGATTGGTACACAGCAGCAAGGCAAGGATTTTGAAGAAGGGGTTCAAAGAGTCTTAGGGCGTAAGCTATCATTTGACACTTTCGATTAAAGAGCAACTGAACTGCTCATGAACCTAATAAAAAGTGACCATGGTGCTTTATCCCATGGTGTGTACTTTTGGAGGCATATTATCTCTGACCAGATATTCCTTTCTTTCTTCAGCCAATTTCATTGTAATTTATTGGAAGTCCTTTTTCCTCACATTTTATATGGAAATGAACATGGAGCTTTTCAGTACATGATTGAAGCAAGACTTGGATTTCCTAAGCTGTAGGATAGGTATATTTTTAGACTCGCTTACACTAAATAGATTTGTAGACTGGGACCAAGGGGACCAAACTGGCATCCATTTTCACCACTGACTTGGACAATAATGTGAACAAGTTGCTACATTTCCTTGAGTCTTAATTATTTCTTGTGCATAAATGGGCATTATAATACCAATTTCACAAAGTGCTTTTGATGAATTTTTAAGTATAAGGTATTTTACATGGAAATTTTTATTTTTTTGGTGAGTATAGATTTTATATCATCACTCCAATGAAATTCTGTGTTCTGATTCAGTGTATTTTGAAACTTCCAAGCTTATCTCGATTCTGTTTTTAGGCAAATCACATTTTCTTTATCGTTTTTCAATCTGATGTACCTGCCTTCATAAATCATAAATAAAGTTGATAAAAGTAAAGAGCACAGCCTTAGGAAAATCCAACAGGTCTGCAGCTATTTATAATTTGACAATATATGAGAACAAATGTCTCCATTACATAAATAATTTCCTTGCATTTCATTTGCTTACACACCATTATTTCTATAAGTTTGTCACAAGTAGAATGGAGATCGATTTATCTTCTTAGCTGGCACAATGGGTAAATGTGAGCACGATGCATTCTTTCAGTTCTGTTTGCTAGGGAGGTAACACTAATCTTTTATTTTACAAAGATATACCTGAATTTTAGCCAAAGGTTAATGATGGAAAGAAACATAAAAAGCCCTATGAGTAATTTGGTCTTGAGCTTTTTCTGTGTACTTCAGTGATAGCTTGGCTAGTTCCAAGCATCACTCTCTTTGAATGGAAATGTGAACTGATCTTAGAAATTACTTAGCCTTTTATCTTATCAGCAGAAGAGTAAGAGCGATAGAATTGCTTTAGTGCATGTTTGCCGGCCTATGTATAGGTATAAAGAGGACTCCATGTTTTGAGGATCAGGTAACCTATGTTCTAATCATGTCCTCTTGTTGTTCTAATCATAACCACTATTAGACATTCTTCTGCCAATCACTGACAGCATTCTGGAAATCATTTATAAAATAAAGATCAGATATTTCTATTTATAAAATCACTTATAGTGATTTTAAAATCATTTTTAAAATCATATCATTTATAAATGATAATATTTATAAAATAAGGAGACTAGACCATGTGCTTAAATGTGTTTTATCAACTTGGCTAAGATTGGAAGCTTTATTTCCCAGAATCCCCTTACCTGTATGGTTCCAAGGGAACTTGTGGAAGATTGGGAAGCAGAAAAGAAGCCAAAGCCATTATTCTTGGAAGGAACATGGCTGTTGGACACTAAGACAGCAGACTGGAAATATCCATTGAAATCCTGTTTATCTTCACTCTCGTCTGAGTCCATCTTGTCTTCATTGCTGGTCCTGTCAACTTTCAGTGACCCCAAACCCACCAGCAGGCACTTGACTAAAAGCCCAGGAAGGCACCAGTTATAAATAGGCATCAGTGTCCTCAGAAAGGGCAGTTACTACAGGCCACCCCACAAGTTCTCCCTTCATGGCACCACTTAGATGTCCAGAGGTACTTTGCTTCTAGAATTTTCCTTCAAGCTCTAACTTGTCCATGTGCTCTAGTGCTTCAGGCTGACATGGTTAGTGAGTATTTTTCAGATCTCCCCTTCTTCACTTTCTCCCACATTTATGTGAGATCTAATTCCTGTTATACCCTGTTCCCAAAAAACTTGTAAATAGCTCCATTCGCCTGACTGAACCCAGACTGATACAGACCAAAATTCCTCGGGCCCCTGCCAGTTTCCACATGAAATGGTTCTTTCATTTTTTTACAGACTCAACAATTAACCTAAGAGTGATAATTTTTTATTTAATCCTTACAGCAAGTATATGAACTGGGTATTATTAATAGGCTCGTTTTACATGTGAGGGAACACATTTTAAGAATACTATCTATATAGTTTGATTCATATAATTCAAACACAAAGAGTCACCAAAATACAAGTCCTCAGACTGCACAGATATCTAGAGATCCACAGATGGGACTCAGATCATTTGTGAAAACTTGTGAAGTGTGTGTTTGCATTAAACATTTCTCTAGGTAGTGGAGGTCCATAGTTTTCAGCACCATTATAAAGAATTCTATAAGCTCAGATATTAAAATTAGTGCTTCAAACTGGACTATTCAATATGGTCTCCACTTACCACATGTGGCTACTTAAAGTTAATTTTAAAAGGTGAAGGGGTTAGGAAGTACAAATTGGTAGTTACAAAATAGTCACAGGGATATGATGCACAGTGGGGGAATGTAATCAATAATGTTGTAAAGACTATTTAGGGTGTCAGATGGGTGCTGGACTTATTGGGGGGGGTCACTTCATAGATTATATAAATGCCTAACCACTGTGTTGCACACCTGAAACTAATATTAAATAATATTGAATGTCATATATATATATATATATATATATATATATATGCATTCACAGGATGTAAAGTACAGCACAGGGAATATAATCAGTGGTATTGTAATAGCTATGCACAATGTCAGATTGATAGTAGACTTGGTGGGGTTATCACTTGGTGAAGGGTGTAAACGTTGAACGTGTTTTTACACCTGAAACTAATAATAAAAAATTTAATAAAATTAAAAATTCAGTTTCTTAGTTCCACAAGTCATTTTTCAAGTGCTCAGTAGCACGTAGGGCTAATGGCTACTGTAACTGGACAGTCTGGGTGGAACATATGTCCCTCATCGCAATAAGCTCTATCAGACAGTACTAAGTGAGGATAATCAACATTTTAAGGAAATGCAAAATGTCCATTGCTCTCTCTATAGTAAAAGAGCCAAATCCCTGTTTTTTCCCCATTCCCCTAAACCCTACATGTCGCCCCAAAACACAAAATCTCCATTCAAGCAGAACCTTGAATTTATTGAGGAGCTCAGGAGAGGCTCTGTATTTCCCTTCACAAAGGTCAGTGCTTTCCTTACAGCGTGGTTGCATACAGAGTTGAAAAACAGATCCAATTCACCTACAGAGCCACATAAATATTTTAAGGCTGTGTTTTATAAACTGTAAACTTTATTATAGGCTTTGCTTCCAGAGCAGGTGAAGTCTATATATCACTGAGTCCCACCACTCGTGGCCATTGTTTTAGTAGCCTGCTTCTTCACTGTGCCATACACACCCCAGCAGATTGGATTAATAGCTCTCCGGGGCCCCTTTCTACCTTCCAGGAGAAATACTGATTGAACCAGAAGCAAATTCCTCCTTCTCTGACTTTTGTGCATAAAAGAAAAACCTAGGATTTACCAACAGCACAATAGACTACAAGCAGAAAACCAATCACCCCCTTCGGGGAAAACGCTAAAGAGTTTATCATCTTTTCAGGCCGGGAAGGTTTGGAGTGGTGAACACAGACCTTTACAGCTGTAACAGACTTCTTTGCATTTTTAAGGAGCAACATAATAGCATTCCCAATTAGGAACTAATTAGAAAAATAAGTAGCGGTTCTAGAATTTTGGCAGCTATTCCTCAGAACCTGAAAGCAATCAAAGCACTTCAAATTCACCTGCATCAAGAAGAACTGGAGTGGGTATCAACATCAGTTCTGTCAAAACGGGAAAATATAGTCAGTTGCCTTAAAGTGCGCTCACCTTTTTTCCATGCAGCCTTTTTAGGAGTAGATTCTCTGCTTCCCTATGGTAATCACTCAAAAAAACAATATAGGCACAATTTGAGGTCTGAGAATGTTTTCTAGTAAACTATTTCTTAAACTGGGATGTATGTAGAGCTAAGGTCTGGAAAGTACTTGGAATTTTATACCTGTAAGAATTTTAAATTTTTATATTTTAATTAAAATATAAATATAATTTATTAGGAGTATCATATTCTTTAGAAATATCTTACCAGTTAGAAAGATACACTTTCTTTGCAATTATAATTTGCAATTGAAAGATAGTTTCATAGAATTACACATTCTCTGTTCAAGTCAGTGTTTCTCGAGCTGGGGTTTGTGGATCCTAGAATATATTTTTAAGGGTCCTTCAGAGCTTTGAAAGGGTTTCTTCTACTACTTAGGTCTAAGAAAAATTTACTTAATTTGGAATTTATTAAAATGCACTGTGATCTAAAGTCAGATTGGGGGTGACTTGGAATATGTTATTTATTGGCTATTTGCCTCAATTTATTTATTTTACAAATATGAAGTCTGCTAATTAAGTTTGTGAACAGGTTGCAATGATATTGTTAACCTTTTTTGATATCAGAGGGATTATTCATTATGAATTTGTACCAACTAGACAAACAGTTAACCATGTTTACTCTTTGGAAGTGCTGAAAAGGCTGCATGAAAAAGTTAGATGCCCTGAACTTTTCGCCAACAATTCGTGGCTCTTGCATCACAATGCACCAGCTCACACGGCACTGTCTGTGAGGAAGTTTTTAGCCAACAAACAAATAACTGTATTGGAACACCCTCCCTACTCACCTGATCTGGCCCCCAATGACTTCTTTCTTTACCCAAAGATAAAGGAAATATTGAAAAGAAGACATTTTGATGACATTCAAGACATCAAGGGTAATATGACAACAGCTCTGATAGCCATTCCAGAAAAAAAGTTCCAAAATTGCTTTAAAGGGTGGACTAGGCGCTGGTGTTGGTGCATAGCTTCCCAAGGGGAGTACTTCAAAGGTGACCATAGTGATATTCAGCAATGAGGTATGTAGCACTTTTTCTAGGATGAGTTCGCGAACTTAATCACCATACTTTATATCCCTGCCCCTTTTTGAGATGCTGCCCCAGTGCTGGAGCTCAGCATGAGTGAGTTTGTGCACTGGCCTTTTAAGAGAAACATGTCTTGATCTCCTGCAACCCTTTGTCTCTCTGGGACACAATCCCCACTGAGTTGCACAGCCAGATGCTATGGGGACTTCTCTTTCTGGCTGTGGTGCCCAGGGTGAAGCCCCCAGTGTGGGGTTGGGACCCCTTGCTTCTTAGGGGTGACCCCTGCAGCTGAAATACCCCTCCTATTTCTTAATCACCACACCATTGGTGTGAGATCTGACTGGTCCCATCTCTGCCCCTCCTACTAGTCTCCATGTGGCTTCTTCTTTATATCCTTACAGAAAATCTGTTAGTGAGTCTTCAGGTGGTTCTCAATTATGGTTCTGTAATTTAGTTGTAATTTTGATGTGATTATGGGAAGAGATTATCTCAGAGGTTACCTACTCTGCCATGTTGACCAGAAGTCCTATCTCTAAGATTTTTAATGTGCTATAGAATTTGATTTGCCAGTATTGAGGATTTTTGGATTGCTATTCATCAGAGATGGTGGTCTGTAGCTTTCTTATAGTATATTTGTCTGGCTTTAGTATCAAGGTAATGCTGATATAAAATGTGTTTGGAAGTGTTCCCTCAAATTTTTTGGAGGAGTTTGAAGAAAATTGGTGATAATTTTTCTTTAAATGTTTGGTAGAATGCTCCAAATTCATTGAAGCCATCTGGTCCTGGGCTTTTCTTAGTTGGGAGTTTTCTGATTACTGATTCAATCTTTTTGCTAATTATAACTCTGTTCAGATATTTTTTATCTTCATGATTTAGTCATGGTAGGTTGCATGTTTCTAAGAATTTTTTCATTTCTTGTTGGCTATCAATTTGTTCACATATAGTTCTTAGTAGTCTCTTATAATCCTTTTTATTTCTGCAGCGTCATTTGCAATGCCTTCTTTCATTTCTGATTTTAGTTATTTAAGACTTCTATCTTTTGTTCTTAGTTAATCTAGCCAAAAGTTTGTCAACTTGGGTGATATTTTTTAAAAAACCAACTGATTCATTTTTTTTTTCCTATTCTCTATTTTATTTCTGTTCTAATCTATGTTTCCTTCCTTCTGCTAACTGTGGATTTAGTTTGTTCTTTTTTCTAGTTTGAGGTCTATATAATGTTAGATTGTTTATTTGAGATCTTTGAGATCTTTCTTCTTGTTGTTTTTATTTATTTTTTTTATTTTTATGAATTTAAATTTATTTATTTACTTTTATTTTTTTCAAATTAGTGTCAGGTGTAGAAAGCAATATAATAGTTAGACATTTACACTCCTCCCAAAGTGATAACCCTCTCCCCCAAGCTACTACCCCTATGACATCATAGGTAACTGTTACAATACCATTGACTACCTTCCTCATACTATACTCCATCTCCCATGACTATATATATATTTTTTTCTTATAGTTGACATACAATATTATCTACTTCAGCTTCAGTTGTACAGCACATTGGTCATGCACCTACACAGTCTATGAAGTGAGATCTTTGTTCTTTTTTAATATAGGCATTTATCACTATAAATTTTCCTCTTTTTT
>NW_017731753.1:372145-373647 GCF_001890085.2 Hipposideros armiger | reverse complement strand
CTCTATTTCATTTATTTCTGCTCTGGTCTTTATTATTTCCTTCCTTGTACTCCCTTTGGGCTTGTTTTGCTGTTCTTTCTCCAGTTCCTTTAGATGTAAAGATAGTCTGTTGATATGAGATTGTTCTTCTTTCTTTAGATAGGCCTGCATAAATTTTCCTCTTAATATTGCTTTCATGGCATCCCATAAGTTTTGGTATGCTATTTTTTATTTGTTTTTTAATTTGTCTCAAGATACTTTCTAACATCCTTTGGGATTTCTTTTTTGGCCTATTGGTTGTTTAAGTGTATTTAATTGCTCTATAGTGTTATACAAACCCTCTTTTTTTTTTTAATTGATCTTATGTCTGGTTGTATATCCATTATTGAAAATGTTATGTTGAATTATCTTACTATTATTGTGTTGTTATGTATTTCTCCCTTCAACTTTGTCAATGTTTACTTCATATATTTGGGAGCTGACATGTTGTTAAATACGTGTATGTATTTATACATAGTTGTAATATATTCCTGGTGAATTGGCCCCTTTTATCATAATATAATGCCATTATTTGTCTCTTATGACAAGTTCTTGACCTATGTATATTTTGTCTGATAAATTTGGCCACCATTACTCTGTTTTGGTTACTATTTGCATGGAATATCTTTTCTCATTCTTTCTCTTTCAACGTATGTGTACCTTAGATCTAAAGTGAGTCCCTTATAGCAGCACATAAATAGGTCTTGTTATTTTATTCGTTCTATCAATCTGTCTTTTGATTGGGAGTTGAATCCACTTATATTTAAAGTAATTACTAATAGCAACTGACTTTCTATTGCCATTTAGTTATATTAGTGATAGTTTTCTGTATGTATTATAGCTATTTTTTTTCCCTTCTCTTACTAGCTTTCTTTGTGTTTTGTTGATTTTTGTTGTTGTTGTTGTTGTTTTTTGGGGTGGTGACATTCTTTGATGTCTTTCTCATTTTCTTTTGTGTATCTTCAGGGAATTTTGAGAGTTGTCCATGATGCCTAAATAAAATATCTTAAAGTTACAGTAGTCTACTTTAAACTGTTAAAAACTTAACTTCAATTACATACACAAACTCTGCATGTTTACATCTTCATACCCCTCCACTTTGTTACTGATGTCACAAATTCCATCTTTTTATATTGCTTATCAATTAACATAGATTTGTGGTTATTTTTTTTGCTTTTAAAATTCTTCACCAAAATTAAAATTGATTTATACACCATTACAAGACATTACATTAAGACTCTATATTTGTCTATATATTTAACTTTATTAGAGAACTTTATATTTTGTATTTATTCATTCACCCTGTCTAGCATCCTTTCTTTTAACTTTAAGGATTTCCTTAAGCGTTTTTTTTTTTTAATGTCAAGTCTTGGGCTTATGAATTCCCTCACCTTTTGTTTATCTGGGAAAGTCTTAATTTCTCATTCATATTTGAAGGACAGTTTTTTTGTGTGTGTTTTTTGTTTTTTTTTATTGGGGAATTG
>NW_017731753.1:355001-361715 GCF_001890085.2 Hipposideros armiger | reverse complement strand
GTTTTCCGATGGTCTTAGGTGACCCCTGTGAAAGGGTCGTTCGACCCCCAAAGGGGTCGTGACCCACAGGTTGAGAACCGCTGCCTTAGAGTAATTGAAATAATGGTGACATTCTCTGCAAAAAGACTTAATTCAAAACCTAAATTTTGTTCTAGCCAAGTTTAAATTTTATTCATGGTCTTCTCCAAAGAGAAAATTTAAAGCATACGCTGGGATTTTCAGGCAAACGTTAAGAAAAGGAGGCTTTATTTTGTCTGCATTTGACCTTGATTGCTCTGTACCTTTTCATAGTTTTTGTTACTCATTTTAGCCAGGTTCATTATACGTGCCCAATAAATATCTTTTCAATAAATGAATAAATGTGATCAGGAATCATACATATAAGCTTCCTGTGACTTCAGAGACAAGTATGTGGATGGTTGCAAAGTCCTTAGTCCCTTGTGACACAGCCCATTTGTCATGACTGATAACATCTATGGCATGGCTTCTTAACCTTTCTGTTTGAAGCCTCTGTTTCCAAAGAACTTACCCATTTCTAGGAGTTGCACCTCCGGCTGCTCAGCATGAAGCTGCTGTTTTTCAAGCTTCAACTATAGGCTTCCCACTGATAAAAAAAGTAATAATAATAATAATAACAATAATAATATAATAGTAATTATGCTCCTAAACCTGTGGTGACTTCCTTCCAGCTCTCTATTATAATAGGATGTCTCTGGCTCTCCACTACCCCATCCACCCACATAGACTGGTCATAGCAGGCCTAGCCTTTGAGGCTCATCAGCTACAGGAAGCTAAGTGACCACCAGATTATGAGAATAAACTGGCTGAGGGCTTGAGTGCCACTCCAGTGACTGCCAGGCCTAGCGTGCTCTCTCACTGGCCTTGTGAAGGCTCTCAGCTGCCTCCAACTTAAGCAGACAGCTGTATTCAAAAGATGCTCTTTCCTTATAGAGCACCATTCATCAGAAGCACCGTTCCTCCTCATTCCTCTTAACGTACCGGAATCCCCTGTTTGGATCTCCAACTAAGTTCTCAAAATTTATTTTTAGAGTCGGTCTCTTCAAACCAGTTATCAAAAATGACAGTATTGATCGAAAACCTAGGCAGAAAGATTAAAATGTTTCTTCTTTGACTTCTGCTCAACCGAATACAAAACTGGGATTTGTCAGAAGAGCAAATGAAGATATGTTTTTGGCTCTAAAACAGGCCCCTTGCTTTAAGTGTATCTACCAACATTAAAAGTAGGGATTGATAAGGGCTGGCTCAGTGGTTTAGTCGGTTAAAAGCTCACTCACAAGTGTGAGCTCTGAGCAACAGGGTTGCTGGTTCGATTCCCAGCCTGAGCTGAGCTGCCGCTGAGCTGCCAGCAGGTGGCAGGATGGCTCAACTAAAAAAACAAAAACAAAAGTAGGGATTGATAACAGTCCCTTAGCCTAGTACTTTGCCAGAGCTTTTATTATAATCTCGTGGAAAAATTAATCTAGATACCTGTCTGTCACTTCTTGCCTGCACTGGCTATTGGCATGTTTAACCACTCCAGGCCCAGGGACAATAAAATATCTGGTGGAACTTCCCCTCCCTCAACTGGGGTTTTGGAAGCCTTGATTCCACACAGTGTTTCAAATGAGTGTCTGCTCGTGAGTGCAAGATAAACACCAGGTGTGCGGCCTCCTTGTTTAAATTTCACTTAATGTAGAGAGCCAGTTTCTGCTTTGGTTTTCAATGACCTCTCCAGTTTCCCATCAGGACTGTATCTGAGTTCAAGCATAGTCACATACGATCATGTCTCCTTTGCCTTTTTGTTTCCTGCCAGTTCCTTCCCCTGACCTGGATCTAGACCATGCTTTGGTACCTCTTACATCAATACAGATGATTACCTCTATCATAAGACCTTGACATTCAACCTGACTGAGAAACACCACAACCAATATGTTTAGTACTGTTAAAAACATGACCCTGAATTTTACTCGAGTTAGTTGTATCATCTCTTCTGTGACTCTTTTGGCTTTTGGCCCCTCCAACTGCTCTGCCCCCACCTCTAAGAAACAGAGTCCGACATTTTGCATGGCTTGGACAACGCAATATAAAATAGAGTAAAACTGGGAATTCAATTCCACTGCTAAGAACACAGTTTCCTGGTTTGAGTAGCCCCAGAAGTGATGATAATAATTCTAAGTAATCCTAAAGTAATTCAATTGTCCTGACTTCAGGGAAGGAGGAGGATTTTATTTCCTTTATATGGCCGACATGAGTCATTCAAAACCAAGCTTTTTAAAGAAAGGGAATGTGGCCAAAGAAAGCCTGAGGCATTTCATCTTGCACCCTGCCCCCTCATTGCTCAGGAGGCAGCTGCTGAGGACAAGGCTGCTTTCTCCCCTGGGGCCAGTTAGAGCCCCAGATAGTAAAGCAGAGGAATGTGTCTTCCTCCGTGTCTCTGACAAAAACTTATCATGAAGAAAGGCACACTTTTACTTTATAGTCTTTTGGGGTTCTGGTCACTGGGCCCATCTGGTCAGGATAAGACCAGAGGAAAAGAGAAAGAATGAAAAAGGAAGTTTTTTGTTTGTTTTTTCCCCTTCCAGTCAAGTGAAGAAATTTTAGCCAGTTTTATTCCCATGGTTTCCAAGCTGTTTTGAATGAAAACCAGCCTTCCAGCTAACTCTTATGGGTGCAATATTGATCAAATAAAAGAGCTCGTGAAACAGTTGGTTGGAGGCCCAGTGAAAAGAAATGTGACAAGTTTCCCACAGATTCCTCTACCAAACGGATAATGGGTGTGAGTTCACTGAGAAGCAGCAAGGCATTTAATGGGAACACTCTCAAACAGCCTGCCCAAGGAGTTCCCAAGAATTCCCCTCGAGCCAAGGGCTCCCTGTTATGAGCACGAAAGGCTTTCCATCATGTCATTTCAATTTGTCCCACAAAACGTGTCTGAAAGAGTGAAAGAGGGAAATATTTACTTCACAAACACTAGTTGTTAGCCCAGCTCTCTCTACTTTTTTATACTTCTTTTTCTTCCTTCCTTTCTTTTCTTTTTTCACTAGAGATGTCTCCTGAAGCTTTACAGCTTCCTGCACTCACTAAAGTGTCTTCTGTATCATGGCAGGATTCAAACTAACAGTTGANTTTGTTTGTTTGTTTGTTTGTTTGTTTGTACAAAAGTTGAGAGAGAAAATTGGGGCACTCTAAGTTCTAGTGGTATAAACCCTGGAGAGGGCCCCACTTAAGTGACCTGTGTACATGATAATTTTTGGGTATTTATCCAATATTTAAACATTTTTTGTTCAAAATAAAAGTTCAATCTTTTTGTTCAAATTGATACCCTACACTGACTAATTTTATAATAATGTGATATGGTACATGTTATCATGCAACTTATTATCAATCCTCTGAATCTTCCCTACCCTCAAAGGCCCAAACTTGGATATAAGCCTGCCTGACATGTTCCCTGATCACCCCAACCTTCTGATATCTTTCTTTCCATTCATATCCTATAAGTCTTTTTATCCATGTACATTCAGCACTCATATCCTCTCTCAAATTTCAGTTTTTAAGAACGTATTTCATTGCCTCATTTAAAGCGTATGCTCTCGGAAAGCAGAAATCATACCTTACATTATCTTTCTGATGTATTAGTCCAGTGGCTCTGTGTTTGGACTGATTATGTTCAGCCCAACTTAACAAAAATATAATAAGCATTTACTATGTGTTACAAATGGAGTTTCAGAGATGGATAAAATGTTGGGTTGTCGGAAAAGTCATGACATAATTTTTCTCTGTTTTTCGTTGCAAATATGTGTCATGAGTTTTCCGACAACCCAATAATATCCCAGCCCTTATGAAAATAACTAACTGTCACGAAAGAAAGAAGAGCTTGGTTTTCAGCAGCCAAGATCATCTCCAACAAAGCACATTAGAAAGTGAGGCCCTCGAGACCAGAGACTGTGCTCATTCACATTTGTGACTCCAGCATGTAGTCAGTCAAGCCCTGACATCACTGTTGGGCACCAGACTCCTACATCCAATGGCCTGCATGACCTTTCAGATGTAATAGACATCTATCTCATGCTTACCACACCCCACAGAGAACAGTTAGTCTCCACTTCACAGAAAGCCCACTTCTCCTATTTGCCAATGCCAGTTTCTGGCTGGCTGCTAAAAACCTAGGAACTGACTTGACACTCATATTATCAGCCAATCACACTGATTTTTGATCTAAAATATATGCCCAGATATCACCAGCTCTCTTTCCATAGTTGAAGCCAGCAAGTGTTTCCCTGTAATAAATACAGCAAACTCTTAATGCATTTCCCTGCTTCCTCACTCGCCTCTTTTCTGTTTGTTTTGTTCCACAGAAAGCTTATTTCCACCTCAGGGCTTTTGGCTTTGCTTGTTACCCTTGCCTGGAATAGAAATTTTGTCTCATTTACCACTAACTCCCTAACATATAGGAGATTTCCTGGTACAAAACAAGAAATCAATATTTTGGCGATTGTTGTTGAATATACGCAGACATGAATGAATGAACTGAGTACCCGCTGATGGTGTGGCTAGGAGCTGACATAGTGTCTGACCTCAAGAAGGTTATGGCTTAAATATGTTTGATTATATGGGCTCTCTGTATAAATAAGTGAGCAATCCTCTGCTAGGCATTAAATGGGTGATAGGAATAGTATGTCCTGGGAGAGCTCAGGGAACCCATGGCAGTCAAGCATAATAATTAAGATGGTTTTCATTTTCAGTACCTGCTTTTATGTTAATAGAAGCTTACTCTTAGCCAGATGGAATTCCCTTTAGCCTTTCAGGGCTGGAAAAGTTCCCATGTGAGCAAACATCAATTTCATGATTTATTCTACTGACTAAATAAATCAGTCATTTCCTGGAAACTATAATATGTTGAAGAAAAGCCTGGATTTGCTCTCCTGTCCACAAAGCTCCTCCTCTTTTAATCCTTTTCTGGATCTCAGACTTTTTACTTTTTTTTTTTTTTCTGAAAATTGGGACTATAGTAGTAACTATTCAAGGAATGGTTGTGTGGCTTTAGGATAGCAATGCACATAAATGGGTTATGACTAAGTCCTTATAAAGATGATACAATGATAATATATTAAAGCATTTAAGCTGTAGAATCCTTTATGAATATAAAGAAAAAGGAATCAAGACCTTGAAAATAGGATGTTTTGTTTCTGGCATAGAGTTTAGATCACTTAGTATCTTATATAGTTTTTACTATTTTAGCCAGGCATAGACTGGTAGTCAATAAAACTTTTTGTAAAAAAATACATTTAGGGTCAAAAGAAAGGAGGGTCAGAGAAATTCAGGAACACTTTTTATTTTAATGGAAAAACTATCACATTTAAATTGTCCAGATTATAATGAACTCTTGGGAGGTCTGAATATTCCTTAGAGCAGCGGTTCTCAACCTTCCTAATGCCGCGACCCCTTAATACAGTTCCTCATGTTGTGGTGACCCCCAACCATAAAATTATTTTNGAGAGAGAGAGAGAGGGAGAGGGAGAGGGAGAGGGAGAGGGAGAGGAGGAGAGGGAGATGGGCCTGGGGTTCTGCTTATATTTTGGTCAAATGTGGGGACCTAGAGTTTCACAGATTTGCTCTTTATTGGTGAATTTAAAACACAAGAGCAGAAATTAAAGCATAGAAATGGAAAACAAACATCCAAATGGTCAGTTATCTAAGTCAACCAGAGATCTCTAAAACAAAGGAATCATTAGGGGGAGGGGTGGCCTGTCCTTTTATTTAGTTATGTGGCTGGCAATGTGTATAAGTGAGATAGCTGTCTTTGAAGTGGATGTCTTGGCAATCCAGAAAAGCTTAAGTAAGGCATCTGCATTACAATACAAAAACAACCATTGGGTGCTGACATTACAATCCCAAACAAGGTGAACTCACATAATAATAAATGCTTGATATCTTTGCTGAACAGAATAGAAAACACACTCATAGCAATGGCACTGAAGGTGTTCAGCTCTCATATAAAGTAACCTAATATAGCTAGAATATTCTGTGAACATACCGAACTCAAGGAAAGCAACAAGCAAACATTGATACTTCTTCCAATATTCTTATTTGAGGGCACTCTCTAGGTTCCTAGCTCCCCCAATTTTTATCTTGTTTGAGTGAGTTCTCCACTTGCCAGTTAGACATTTTGACATCAGGACAGAACTAGGAGAACTTGATCAATAGTTTGGTAGCTGTGGGACACATGCAATGGATGGCTTTAGGGGGCAAGAGGTGGCCTGCAGTCCATTTGTCATGAGCCTCCAGTTTTATATTCAAAAGCTCTCTTGCTTTAGCTCTGACATTTCAGGCTTGAAGAGCAAGTAAGCAAGTTCCCTTAGTGAATATTAAAAAATTATGCCAGAAGACTCTAGGGAGGAGATGGGGAAGCAAAAGGCAAGTAGTGACAGGAAAATATATGAGAAGTCTTCCAAGAGAACGGGAAGAGCATTCAAGCATCCTGATATGGATAGCCACTGTTCAGGGATGCTTAGGCTTTTTCTGGTGCAGGAAGGAATCTATTCATTCTTTTTTTTTTTTTAAGATTTTTTTTGGGAGGGGAATTGTGGAGGGGAACAGCGCTGGGGAATCGGAAGGGAAATAGACAAGTTGCTGTCCTTTTGTTCTTCAGTCTAGTTGTGGAGGATGTTGCTTCACTGGCCCAAGCTGGCACCATCATTGCACTCTTCCCGGGCG
>NW_017731753.1:331489-353144 GCF_001890085.2 Hipposideros armiger | reverse complement strand
TTTACTTTTTCCTTTCCAATTTTTATGCCTTTTGTTTTCTTGTCTGACTGCTCTGACAAGGACTTCCAGTACCATGTTGAGCAGGAGTGGTGAGAGTGGGCATCCTTGTCTTGTTCCTGATCTTAGATGAAAAGATTTCAACCTTTCACCATTGAGTATAATGTTAGCTGTGAGCTTTTTGCATGTGGCCTTTATTATGTTGAGATATGTCTTTTTTCTATACCTAGTTTTTAAAGAGTTTTTATCATGAACATATATTTATGTCAAATGCTTTTTCAATGTCTATTGAGATGATCATATGAATCTTTTCCTTTCACTTTATTAATGTGATATATTCATTGATTGATTTGAGTATGTTAAACCATCCTTAAATACCAGGTACAAATCTCACTTGATTGTGGTGAATAATCCTTTTTAATATGATGTTGAATTCAGTTTGCTAGTATTTTATTGAGAATTATTGCATCTATATTCATTGAAGATATTGGCCTGTAATTTTCTTTTCTGATAATGTCCTTATCTGGCTTTGGTATCATAGAAATGCTGGCCTCATAAAATGAATTTAGGAATGTTTCCTCTTCTTCAAATTTGGGAAGAGTTTGTGAAAGATGGGCATTAATTCTTCTTTAAATATTAGGTAAAATTCACCAATGAAGTCATCTGGTTCTGGAATAATTTTTATTGGGAGAGTTTTGATTACTGATTCACTTTCCTTAATAGTAATTTGTCTATTCAGATTTTTCTGATCTTCCTGATTCAGTCTTGGTACATTGTATATTTCTGAGAATTGTTCCATTACTCCTAGATTGTCCAATTTGTTGGCATATAGTTAATTGTAGCTGCTTACGTTCCTTTTTATTTCTGTGGTATCAGTTGTAAAGTCTTTTTTTTTTTTCCACTTACAATTTTATTGATTTAGGTCTTCTCTCTTTTTTTCCTTGGTTAGTCTAGTTAGGGCTTTGTCAATTTTGTTTAACCAAAATAAGAGTTGGTTTTTGAAAAGATAATCTTTTCTATTATTTTCTGTTCCCTACTTAATTTATTTCTGCTGTAATCTTTATTGTTTACTTCCTTCTGCTAATTTTGGGATTAGTTGTCCTAATTTTTTAGTTCTTCAAGGCAGAGTTAGGTTGTTTGGGATCTTTCTTGCAGCTTAATGCAAGGGTTTATTGCTACGAAGTTTTCTCTTAGAAATATTTTTGCTGCATCCTATAAGTCTTAGTATGTTGTGTTTTCATTTTTGTTTATCTCAAGAAACTTTTTTATTTTCCCTTTAATTTCTTCCTTGATCCACTGTTTGTTCAGGAGAATGTTGCTTAATTCCCATGTATTCATGAATTTTCCAGTTTTCTTCTTGTTATTGATTTCTAGTTTCATGCTATTGTGGTCATAGAAGATACTTGGTATGGTTTCAGTCTTTTTAAATTTGGTAAGACTTGTTTTGTGGCCTAACATATGGCCTGTCCTCTAAAATGTTCCATATATGCTTGACAAGAATGTGTATTCTGTGGTTGTCAAATGAAATGTTCTGCATATGACTGTTAAGTCCATTTGATCTGTAGTGCTGTTCACAGTCGCTGTTTCCTTATTGATTCTCTGTATGGATTATCTGCTCATTATAGGAAGTGGGGTATTAAACTATCAGGTATTGTTACATTGCTGTTTATTTCTCTGTTAGTTTTTAGCTCTTTTAGTTTGTGGTTTATGTATTTAGGTGCTTCAATGTTAGACACATAAATATTTACCATCGTTATAGCTTCTTGATGTATTGTCCCCTTTATAATTATACAATGACTTTCTTTGTGTCTCTTTTTACATTTATAGTTTAAAGCCTGTTTGGCCTGATATAAATATAGCTACTGATGCTTTTTTTGGTCATTTGCTTGAAACATCTTTTTTCATCCCTTCACTCTATGTATGTCTTTAAAACTAAAGTCAGCCTCTTGCAGGCAACATATTGTATTTTGCTTTTTGACCCATTCAGCCATTCTATGAGTATGTCTTTTGATTAAAGAATTTAATCTGTTTACTATTAAGGTAGTTATTGATAAGTATGAACTTACTTTTGCCGTTTTGTTGTTTGCTGGTTGTTTTGTAGATTCATTATTTTTTGTTTCTTATCCTATTGTGTTTTTTTGTGTGTTTTGATATCTTGTGGTATCTTTGTATGTTTTAATTTCTCCATTATGTTCTTTAGCATAATTACTACAGGTTTTTTTTTCTTATGGCTACCATGAGGCTTACATAAAATATCATAACATTATAACACTCTATTTTGAACTAATAACAACTTCAATAGAATTCCTTAGCTTTATACTTTTAATCCCCCCCACTTACATTTTAGGTTACTGATGTCACAGTTTAAAATTTTTTTATATTGAGTCATAAATAATAGATTATTAGAGTTATGATTATTTTTACTACATTTTTTTAACTTTTATCCTGGAGCTATAAATGAATTACTCGCCACCATTAATGAATTACTCACCACCATTACCGTATTACAGATCTAACTTTGACTATATATTGACTATTATGAGTGAGTTTTACCTGCCTTCTTATGTTTTTATGATGTTAATTAGCATCCTTTTATTTCCACTCAAAAAAAAACTTTCTTTACATTTTTAATGTTATCCCATTCTCTTCTGGCCTGAAAAGTTACTGTTGAGAAATCTGCCTACAGTCTTATGATAGTTCCCTTGTATGTAACTTCTTTATTTTCTCTTACTGCCTTTAACATTATTTCTTTGCCTTTGACATTTAACAATTTAAATATAATATCTCTTGGTGTAACATAATTTGGGTTCAACTTACTTGGAATCCTTTAGGCCTCATGGGTCTGGATGTACACTTCTCTTTTCAGGTTTGGGAAGTTTTCAGCCATTATTGCTTTAAAGATAATTCTGACCCTTTATCTTTCTCTATTTTCCATAATGTGAATATTGTTTCTTTTGATTGTGTCCTGTAAGTCCTATAGGCTTCTTTCACTCTTTTTTTTATTATTATTATTATTATTATTATTATTATTATTATTATTTTTGGTGCTCTGACCGGATAATTTCAAATGCCTTATCTTCCAAATTATATATGCAGAGGGTTCCAAGAAAATGTATACTATGCATTTTAAGAAAGGAAAAAAACTGTATTAACATTATGCTAATGTAACCACTTTGAGGACCTGTAATAATTGCAGAAGTCAAACATGACTTGTATGTATCTTTTGTTATTGGTGTACATTGAATATTACAAATTTAATAGTTTTTTCCTTTCTTAAAATGTGTATACCTTTTTTAGGCACCCTCTGGATGGATGGATATATATATATATATATTATATATATAATTTATATAAATATATATATATAATTATATATATATATATTATATATATATATATATAATATATATATATAATTTTTTTCTTGTATGGCCAAGTCTGCTTTTAAAGTTCTCTATTGAATTTTCCAGTTCCGTTATTATATTTTCTTTTTTAGAGATTTTTTATTGGGGAATTGGGGGAGGGGGACAGTGTTGGGGAATTGGGGAAGGGGAACAGCCAAGTTGTTGTTCTTCAATCTTAGTTGTGGAGGGCGCAGCTAGCTCAGCTCCAAGTCTAGTCTCCATCTGACCAACCAAAGGCAGCTTGCGGCCACTCAGCTCAAGGTGTCATGTTTAATCTTAGTTGCGGGTGGGCGCAGCCCACCATCCCACGAGGGAGTCGAACCGGCAACCTTGTTGTTAGGAGCACGTGCTCTCACCAGCTGAGCCATCCTGCCACCTGTTGGCAGCTCAACTCATGTGCAGCTCACTGGTCCATGTGGGAATTGAACCGGCAGCCCTGTTGCTCAGAGCTCGCACTCTTGGGCAAGTTCTTAACCAACTGAGCCACTTGGCCTGCCCCAGTTACTGTATTTTTGAACTCTAGGATTTCTGTTTTATTTTGTTTCGTTTCTTTAATTGGTTCTATTTCTTTGTTAAACTTCTCTTTTTTTTTCATGCATTGTTTTCTTCATTTAGTTTTCTGTGTGTTCTTGTAGTTCCGTTAACTTCTTTAAGAGAATAATTCTGAATTCTTTGTCTCACAGTTCATACATCTCCACTTCTTTAAGGTCCATTATTGGCACTTTTTAGTTTCTTTTGGTGATGTTTTATTTACCTGATTGTTTATGATCTTTGATTCCTTACATTGGTATCTGCACATTCGAGTAAGTGGTCTCCTTTTCCAGGTTATGCATGTTTGCTTTGGCAGACTCAGTTTGGATTTTTGGGCATGTCAGCCAGTAATGTCCTTGGGCAGGTTGGGCCTGATTTAGGGTCTATTTTTGGGCAAGGCAACTGTTTGAACTCTGAGGTTGGCGGTCAGTGTGTGTACCATTAGCTGAGAACAGCGGAATAGGACTGCTGGCCTGGTTCCCTGCCCAGATGAGGCTGTAGTATTGGCTTCACATTTGCCTAGATTCTGGTCAGGCTCACTAGATGGTTGGGACTGCGTTCAATACTCAGTAGTAGGTGGGGATATGAATTAGCTTCCCGGCCCTGGCAGGGCATCAGGATGGGACCCTGGGACTGTATGGCTCATTGTTTGTGGATCTCAATTGGGCAAGAGCATGCACTGAATTTCTTGGACAGGTAAGGCCACTGGTTTTGCTGTGCTGATAGGGAGAACCAAGAGCTATGCTCTCTGTCAAGTGTCACTGTAAGCTGGGCTGTTGGTTGAGCAACACAGCTTCCCATAGGCTCTGGTTAGGTTTCCTGGTCAGGTAGGCTGAGGCTAGATTCAGCATTGAGTGGGGATGTGAATTAGTTTACCATTCTAAGCATAGCAGGAGGAGCAGCTCAGCTCTACAGCTGGTAAAGCTCTTTGTTTCTTGTCTTAAGTCAAGCCCACTTGCACCCCACATTTCCTGGCTGAGCAGTTCAGTTATTTCCTTATTATGTCTTCTCTTGTCATATCATTCAACTTCTCAAATACTCCAGGATTCATAGTCAGACAGTGAATGATGGTAGAACCCTCTAGTTTTTACTGAATAATATAAACTTTGTATTCAGTATAATATTGACTTGTTAATTGTTTTATGCGTCAATATTGACTCCCCCACTGCTAGGTTACGATTTGGATCTTTTGCTGCTTTTAAGAAAACATTGTAACTAGTATTATGCTAACCATATAAAAGGTATTCAATTTGGTTGGATTGCTTAAAACAAAAGAATGACTTTGACAATTATATTTTTTAGGAAATGGACCAGTGTGTTAGATTGTTGTGGGGTCATCTGAGGACAAATGGGTGTCATAGGGGAAAAAATTCGCGAATTCGAATTATACTCTGTAGACATCCAACTCATTTTTTTTTTCAACCCACTATTTTGTATTGCTGTTTTAAGAATGAGTGGGGTCACATACATTCATAAAATTTGAAGTGTTCCAGATTTAGGTATTTGTATGTTTCACCTGCTTAAAGTCTTATGAAAGAACCCTGACTATAAATATGCCAAATACTTGGCCAATGAGATGCCTACATGTAGTTCAGCTATTGTTTTAGATATGAGTCATATATAGTTGGCACAAGATGGACTATCATATGTCAAAGCATATGCCTGCCACTGAAGCCAAATGAAGATAATGTATGCTTGAAAGTAAAATATTTGTAAGACTTATTGCTTATCAAAAATTAATGAGAGCAACTGTGAGTATTTACACTATTTGGGGGTTTATAAACAGATTAGCAGGTTTAATTGTAGCAACTGTTTTTGCAAAACAGTCAAGTATAGCCTCTCCAAGCTGTGATGCTGTTTTCCTACACTCCCACCCTAAAACACATATTTACTGTGGAGATGGGGTGAGCATCAGAAACCCTATTAATAGATCCTCTAGCTCAGAGTTTCTTTTCTTCACAGTAGGAGATGATCATTAAAAGTTCACTTCTGGAAATATTCACATTTCCATTGGTCGGGGGGGAGGGCTCTATGTGTAAATTTGAAACAGAAGCCATCAGAAGTGCACTATATGTATTTGTATATAATGCTTCCTTGTTTATAAAGTACATTCACTTACAAGACCTTGTGTAATTTCAAAGTGATCTGGTGGCAGATATTTCCATCTTTATTTTATAGGTAAAAGAATTGAGCTTCCATTAGGTAGAGTCACTTGCATGGCAGGTTTTGATGGAGCCAGGCCTTGAACCCTTACCTGCTGTCTCCACTTCCAGGATAGTTTCCACTGTATGTAGCTGTTCAGCACCATTTGAGAGTGATACCCTATTAGAAAACCATTGATATATGGATTAAAGGCTTGACAGGGGATGAGAGCTAGGATCATTGTCTCTGACATTATGACTACCATACCTGCCATTTGTGAATCTCAGGAGAACGTTTAGTACAGGGAGGTTTGGCTGCACCGTCAAGGCATGCATGCAGTCATGTCTTTGGTTCTTGGCAAACAGGCAATATAAGTAATATCTTTTTCAAAGTGATGATATTTCCTCTTTCTAAACAAACCTATCTGCAACCTGAATATTCAGTCTAACTCCATGGCGTACTTCACAGCAGATAGGTGGTGTGGACTCTCCCTAAACCCCTACATTTAATTATTATTCAAATCGTGACAGTTCTATTTCCATTATATCCATTATACCACTCTCTCCTCTCCATCCCACCTGTTCTGCTTTCCATCGGGCCTCCATCACTTTTCTCCAGGGCTCTTGTTAAAATCCTCTAACTGATTTCCTGGCCTTCAGTCTGTCCTTTCTCAATTATACCTTGCACACAGTCATGATAGTTATTTTCTTAGTGAAAATCTGATCATGTCTCCTACAATCCCATTTGTTCTCAAGAGTCTTCTAAGCACAAGAAATTACATGTATTTTTTTCTAATTATGCTATCAGGAATAATCAGTTTTTTGTTTTTGTTTTTGTTGTTTTTTTTTTCCCTACCTATACTTGTTTTGATGCGAGGTTGCTTTAGTACACATTGTGTGTTTTAGGTCCTGTCTAACTCTTTTTTTTTTTTTAAGATTTTTATTGGGGAATTGGGGGGATGGGAACAGTGCTGGGAATTGGGGGAAGGGGAACAGACAAGTTGCTGTGCTTTTGTTCTTCAGTCTAGTTGTGGAGGACATTGCTTCACTGGCCCAAGTTGGCACCATCATTGCGCTCTTCCCGGGCGAGGCACATCAGTCGCCGGCTTCAGGATGGCCGCTCACTGCGGCTGCTGGCTACATGTGGTAGCCCATGGCAACCCACTGCCACAGGGGCTGCAGCCTGCGCCGTCGCCGGTGACTCAACTGCAACCCACCTCCAGGTTGAGCCGTTGTTCAGCATCTTAGCTGCGGAGGGCAGTGTCACTGGCCCTCACATGTGGGATCTGAACCAGGCCCTCTGGCGTCCCAAGCCAGTTCTTAACCATCGCGCCACTTGGCTGTCCCCTGTCTAACTCTACACCAGGCACCAGATAGATTGTGACACATAAAGAGAGCTGAGGACACTATTGGCTATTCCACTCAGCCTAGAACAACACTGCCCATGCCATTTATGTAATTTTAAACGTTCTAGTAAGTACATTAAACAAAATTTAAAAGAAATAGATTAATTTTAATGGTATTAGTATTGAGTCTAACATAGCTAATATATTTCTATTTCAACATATAATCAATACAAACATGATTAGTGAGATACTTCCTTTGTTAATACAAAGTATCTGAAATCAAATCATTTTATTTTTTTACTTACAACATATCTCAATTCAAACTAACCACAATTCAAGTGCTCATTAACTACATGTGACTATTAGCTGCCACGTTTGACAGCACAAGACTAGAGCTTGTCTTACCTGCCCCCTCTCTCTCTGTCCTTTCATGGCCAAACTTACAGAAAAAGTCTGTCTTTGCTCTCTGGACATAATCACCATTCATTATCTTCAACCCCAGCAGTCTGATTTTTGCCACGCTTATACGCTAAAATGATGCTTGCCAAAATCCCCCACAAATTTCTTGGTGCCACATGAAGACTAGTTTTCTCTAATCACCAGGAGTTCTGAATTAATTAAGGTCCAACCAGAAACACACAGACTATGCCAGGTGCTTCAAATGAAGGGGATTTAAAACAAGCAAGCTATTTTAAAAACGGAAGAATTAAAATAAACTTACATCTGTTTAGAGCATTAATCTTAAAAGGGGGAAGGGCATGGTGCAAAGTAAAATTAGAAAATTATTCAGAGAAAGATAATGCAGTCTTTCAAGCCATGTTTAGGAATTTGAATTTTGGTGGACTGAGGGAGCAAAGTTAGTATAGGAAGTAACTCCAGGAACTTGAACTGTCCCCGGGGTAAATAAGATAAGAAGTAGTTCTGCCACCTCTCTGTAGCACACTTACAGCTGACTCTGGTGGAAGTGAATGCTGCTGTTTTTAAAACCCATGCCCCTGGAAGCCATTGTCACTACTGCCTCAGGCATTGTCAGAGTGACCAAAAAAGAGCAGCACTTCCTCCTTTCTTCACATCTTCCAGTTTCCAGTAGGCAGCTCTCATTGCCCAAAGCAAAGTGGAAGGTCTCTAGTGAAGAAGTCTGGGAAATGTAGTTTTGAGTGGTTCATTCTCCTGCACAACACCGCTGAGCACAGAATGGGAAAGAGCTGACTACAAACAGGTAAGTGACAAGCTGAACATTTGAGTGAATTTTTGGTGCAGAAAAGAATTTTTTTTTTCCCGTCTCTGACTATTCCCCCACTCAATCTCCTTACCAGGCTATTCTTTCTCTTAAATATTAGTCAATGTTACTAAATATATTAAATATCAATATTATTCAAAGTCCTATACTAGTTCCCTTCCCTCTCCTAGGCCCGCCTTTAGTAGATGATTTCATACACTCTCCCTGGCCTGACCCTCCCCCAATTACCACTTATTTTCTTTATAATGATGATTCTTACATCTCAATTTCTCTATCTTCTCTGAACTTTGGATCCAAACCAAACAAATTGCCCACTGGAAAACCCTACTTGGATATATCATGTGCATATAAAATTCAGAATTTTGAAATATAAGTCATTCTATCTCCCCTGTCCTCCAAATAGCTGTCTTCATCCTCTGTCACTTATTCCATCTTGACCAATGAATGACATAATCCAGGCTGAAACTCATCAAAGCTCTCTTTCACCCCAGCATCAAGTCAACAAGTCGTGTCTACTCTGCTTACTAAAGATTTCTCAAAATTGCCCCTTTGCACAACCCACGGGTGTTTTGCTAGCTCAAGACATCATCATCTTTTGTTCATGTTGCTGCATCGGCTTCTCACTTGGTCTCATTCTGTTCATGTATTTTCCATATAGCAGTCTGAGCGATGCCTTTAATATGCAGATCAGATCACATCATTTTTCTGTATTAACCCTACTGGGCCCTGTAAAATCTTTTCTGCTTATATTTCTAGCCCCAATTCATGCCATTTCCTTCCGTCTTTAGAGGTCACTATTTGGACAAAACTGAATTAATTCTATTTCCTACTTTTTCTTTTTCTTTGACCTTGGTGCTTGCTATTTTCTGGGGTGCCACAAACCCCTTCTCCTCTTCTTTGCTTCAATCCTCACTGCTCTCCTTATCTGAATATTCCTACTCATACCTCAGATCTCGTATATGTTTCTTCATCTAAGAAGACATTCTTGATTCCTGGAACCCCCACATCTCAATCTATCATGAGACAAAGCATTATCTGTCTTAACTACCTGCTCCTATCATCCTGCACTAAAATGTAAACATTTATCAGTTTTCTTTCTTAGCAGAATATTTGGCACATACTAGATGTTTAATAAATATTTTTTAATAAAAGAATGGTTAAATGGTTGAATAGAGACATGTGACTAGATGGAGTCATGGATAAATTCCCTAGCATCCTTTAAAGTATTTGCTCTTTTCACTCTAATATAGTATTTCAACACGAATTGCTCATCATATTTTAGTCCAGCCTATCTTCTTGGATCTAACGCCTGAATGGTAAAAGGGCATATTCAATTTCAAGTTATTTTCTCGGTATCCCCTTTTCTAAGTAACCAATTAAGAGATAGTCTTAAATTCCAGTGGAGGATTTATGACTTTTTTGCTAATTGTCTCTCCCAATATGTGCGTCTGGGCTTCATTAACAATACTGATGACCAGGAAGAGATTTTATTCACTTTGGCAGTTCTCACAGTGCCCAGGACTCAGTCAGTATCCCATGACCATTTGATGAATGAAGCAATAAATGAAGGCATAATGAATGTTTGTGTTCTAAGAAATAATACTTGGTGTAAATTGTGCTCCAGAACCACTTTCTTAGAAGAAAGAAAACCCATATCAACCTGAGAAAGCAGGTCATTGGGTTTGGGAGTTGTTTTAATTGCTCTGTGAAAGCCTGAGAGAACTGGGCTTAAGCAGCTAAACTGTAAAACCAACGGTTATTTGCCAACGTTCATAAATTCTGCAAACTATTCACTTTTCATGGCTTGGATGCTTAAACCAAATAATTAAATTAACAAGGAAAAATGACTCTGTGTGAGGACCCCACTACTAATATTTATTCAATTTTTAAACTTACTTTGGGACTACAAACACAAACAGGCATTACTTCAGATGTCTCTCTCCCCATAAAAGCATAAAATGTGAAATTAGAAAGGGGCTTGAAAATTCTCTTGTTCAACCCACCCTCCAACACCATAATTTTATATTATAGATTAGCAAACTGGTGTCCAGAAAAACCAGGTGATTTTTGCAAAGCCACACAGTTCTTGTGACTATTGGGACTCCAGCTTAAGTTTCCATGGATCCAATAAGAAGCAATGACTATTGCACACTGAGAACTTCCTATATATTTTGAAGTAGCTAAGCTTTGTAACTTTTTAGGCCTCCTTTCAACAAATGTAATTATTCATACAAAAACTGATTTTAACCTAAATTTCTGCCAAGATGTATTGGCATACAACAGGCAGATACTGAGCACTATTTTTAGTTATGAGATTGAAGTGAAAAGGGTAAACTAAAAATAGTGTATAAAATGAACTGCTAGAGCTACCTTGTCTCCTTAGTTTTAGAATCCCAAATTACAGTGACACATTTCAAGACAACTGTATTTAGTATTTTCCCTGAATGCCTGCTGAAGGAAGAAAAAAGAGGCTGATACTGATGGGAACCTTGAAACCAGGCAGTTGCTTTGAAAGAAAATTTGAAATAATATAAAAGAGGTGACCTAGAATAGTAAATTTGAAGGTGAGTGTCCAGCAAAACAGTGCCCAGTGAAGTGGTCATATGTATTCCAGCTCTCTCTATTTATACCCCTTTTTTTCAATAAGGACTAGTGCTTGGTATCTGCCATATACCCACATAGCGTTACACCAGGTGCTACACTGTCAGTTGGGCAGCCACAAATTTACAGTGAAGTCAGGAACAAATGTGTTTATTAGCATCTACGTTTACTGCCATCCAAAACATTCATATGAAAACACCCACCTCACTCCCTGCCCACCCCTCCATCTGCACACTGCTGGCAAAGGGAAAACTCAAGCTGAAAACTCACTTTGAGCCCCCAACATTTAGCCAGCTTTCTGAGTGGAGAAGCTGGCTTCTGGGAGGGACAGCTCAGTGCCAGGGATGGGTTAAATGGCACTGTGCAGGAAGCCAGGTTTCTGCGGCAGAGCCACGCAGCCCTGAACTCGCCTAGGAAGGTGAACACATCCCCCAAGGAAGTACAGCTGATGGGGTGATGCAGCGAAGCAGCTGCCTGGAGTGAGCATTGCCCAGCCTGCAGTCACACGGAGCTCAAATCCGTGCTTCTAATTTACCCGCTCTGATTATGATGGATTAGAAGAAGATGCAAAGCACTCTCCCTTTTCGAAGAAAAGCTTTGGAGGTCATCAAGGATCACAACATTTAACAAACTTGGGCAGATCCTCCTGAGGACAAGTAGTGGGGCCTATCCTTGGCAGAGGAACTAGAACCTTTGTAAGAAATACAGATCTCAAACACTCCTCATCTTCTGATAAAAAGAAATCATTTTATGGGTCAGATAAGTTGTATTAGCTAACATCTGAGTGAGTAATTATAGAGGATAATAGTCAAAAGGATATGTGTTGTCCACTTGAAAGAGGTAATACCTTCTAGAAAAAATAGTCCAATACGTAATATTTGGCTACATTGATTGAATCATTGGACACACTGTTATTCACACAAGGCTTCTCAGGGGATTTCTGAATATTCAAAATATATAAATTCCCCTTCACCAACAGAAACTTGAGTAAATCAGCTTGGTCTAGCAGTCACCGTAGCTGTAAACTACATAGACTTGAAAGTATAAAAACAAACAAAAAATTATGGGTCCGTAATTGTGCAGACCCTGCAATCTCAGAAAAAGATGTGATTACTCAAGCGTAAAGGCAGAAACAAGTAAAAGAAGGATGTTTCTCTTCCCTGCTCCTTAAATGACCCGAATCCATGAGTTTTGTAATAATTTTAATAACTATGAGTTTTTTGAGTCAAGTGATCAGTTTGATACTGTTCAATTCCACAAATATTTAAGTATCAATTATGTTCCTTTGCTATATATGGTAATAAGATGGGAATCTTGCCCTCAAGAAATTTAGCTTTCCTATTAATTTAAGATTTGTTTGAAATAGTTACAAAACAATGAGATTGCAATAAGAGGTAAAGATGTGTGCAAAGCCAGGAATTAAGAAAGAAACAAAGAGAGGACTAGAACCATTGGAATGACTTTATTTAGAAAAAGAATACCACTGGGGTCTTGAAGAATGAATGAACTCTTAAGTGGAGAAAGGGAGGAGGAGATTCAGTGAATGAAGTAGAATATTATCAAATAAATTGGGCCGAATCAGGTAGAGAACGATGGTGTGCGGAGAATACCACTTCATTTGGGAGATAGATTTGGGTAGGTAATGTGAGCCTGTTCACAAGCAGACAAGAATGGGTTCTTAAGTAGGCAAATGCTAAACAATTATTATTTGGGGGAGACTTACTCTAGAATTGCTTTGGAATTGTTTTTAATGCCATAAGAACATATTTGTCTCATGTGTATTCTTAGCACCTTTTTGAGTTCAACATGCGTGGAAAGTTCTCCAAAGTTGTACTAAAAGTGGCCCAAATTCTGATCTTCTTGGACTTAACCTGGTGTTCTTTCTCCACCTTTTTTCCACCCTTACTTTCATTTTAGAGATGATTTTCTTTCTTGGAGGCTGTAGCTCAGGGACAAAAAATTTGGCTGTATCTTGCCATTTCACTGAGAATTCTGTTTCTATCCCAGTTCTAGTTCTTAAAATTATCTTGTTCATAAGCAGTATGAGAAGTCATATTTGCATTGGAACCAAATGAAAACCCCAAGAATAACTAGTTACACTCTAGGAGTAATGCACTGTTTCTAGAGGACTTCAGTTTCCATGCAAACGTGTTGCTTCATTCATGGAACATTTATTGGGTGCTTTCTCTGAGCCCTGTACTATGACAGAAATTCAAAAGCACAAACCCACTAACAACTAGCAGTACCTAACAGCTAGCATTTTTTTTCCCCCCGAGCGTGTCAATCACAGTGACACACAGACAAGCATTGTCTTCATAGAATAGGAGTTCAGGTGTGAAGGTGCAATTTATGAATGGTGGACAAAGACCCACCGAGATGCTTCTAGCTAGGAAGGAATTGTAAGACCGGTGGTGGGTACAGCTCTACAGGTTAGAAATTAGGGTACTTGGGGCAGTAGAGAAGGGACACCTAAAGAAAATTATTCCTAGTTCTCTGTTTGCCCTCAGGCTGAGTCTGCTCTCTGTACCATCAGGGAGTGGTACATTCTTTCTTAATCTGGTTCAAGGCCCAACTGGAGAGGGTTCATACATGCATCTTTGACATCCCAGAAGACCTTATCTGCCAGTACAAGTAGTAAGTGTTACATTTTTAGAGACTGAGGTCCTAAAATTACAAGCAGCTGGCAGCAAAGTTGGGGCAACAGCTCCTGTGTGCAGTCAGGGTAGTCTACCTTTGCTTGGAAAAACAAATGAAACAAAGGACAAAATGGGAAAAGGGAAGGAAAAAACTTTGCTTTCCTTCTGGGTTTTCATTGCCAAAAAGGGAATATTAAAATGATTTCAGCTGGCTGATGAAGGGTGAAATATCCCAGGCAGGGAGCTGCATAGCTCAAAGAGAATTGATTTTGTAGTTTTCTGCCAGTATTTCTTTTTTCTCCCCAACCTCTCCCCCTCAGAAATGCTTATGTCTTAGTCACATACTGGATGAATAAAATGAGCACATAGCTTGCTGCAAAGAGCTGGGGTTGTGGTCATCATCTGCTTTGGAAGACAGTCAAAGACTAATTAGGCAAGTCTGTCTCCCTATCAAGTTTTGACAATCTGGAAATTGGGTGGCAGCACCAGGAGAGGTCTGCCGATGGAGACTCTTACATAGAAGAGACTGTTTTCAAGACTGAGAGACTTACAAAGTTGGGCATCTGGTATTATTTGTCCTATTGCTTGCTTCCTGTATCTCCTTCAGTGGCACTATTAAAATCTGGCTAATGATTGGATTCATTGGGGAAATATTTTTTTCTTCAAATGTGTGTGTGTGTGTGTGTGTGTGTGTGCTCAACCTCCACTTTAGATTTTGTGAATAAGAGTTTCTCAGAGTGGGTATCAATAATCTATTTTCCAAAACGTGTCCTAAGTATTTCTAATAATCACCCAAATTACACATCCACAATCTAAGATGATGATAAGACTTAAACTGGAGGGGTCACCTACTCAACGGTAGAACCATGGAAGAAGGAATGCTTTTCTGTTTTATATGTGTGGTCTGACAATTAACATTCGCAAGCTTTCCAATGTGCACTTACATTGGCAGCATTGTACAATCAGCTCGGTAAGGTTTCATAACCTTGGTATATCAGTGTCTCACAGCTGTGTTTGTGTCAATGTGTGGCGGTGTCTTGCTGAGTGGCGTTCATTATTGTTGTTGCATGTTTTTGTGTGCCATCACGAGAATGTCTGAGCTTGAATTAGAGCAATGAACAAACATTAAATTTCTTGTTAAACTTGGCAAGAATGGAAGTGAAATCAGGGACATGTTAGTCCAAGTTTATGGGGATCATGTCATGAAGAAAATGTCAGTGTACAAATGGATTAAACATTTTTCTAAGGGGAGAGAATGTGCCACTGATGAAGAGAGGTCAGGGTGGCCTCTGCTCAGTAATGAGCAGAACTGATGAAAACATCATGAGCTGACTGTGAGAAGCATAGCAGACCAGGTACATGTCGACAGAGAAACAGTTAGGAAAGTCTTAACTGAAAATCCTGGCATGAGAAAGGTGTGTGCAAAAATGGTCCCAAAGGAGCTCACTGAGGAACAAAAGCAAGGGAGAGTTGAAGTTTGCCAAGACCTTTTGGAGAGGCAAGGCCATGTTTTGGGCTGTGTTATCACTGGTGAATGAAACATGGGTATACTAATATGACCCTGAAACAAAGCGTCAAAGTGCACAATGAAAGTCAGCCCATGTTCCACAGCCAAAAAAGTTTACTCAGCCCAAATCAAGAGTCAAAATTGATGTTGCTAACCTTTTTTGATATCAGAGGAATTACTCATTATGAATTTGTACCAATTAGACAAACAGTAAATGAAGTTTACTATTTGGGAGTGCTGAAAAGGCTGCGTGAAAAAGTTAGACGACCTGAATTTCTCATCAATAATTCATGGCTCTTGCATCATGACAATACACCAGCTCACACAGCACTGTCTGTGAAGGACAAATAACTATTAGAACACACTCCTTACTCACCTGATATGGTCCCCAATGACTTCTTTCTTTACCCAAAGATAAAGGAAATATTGAAAGGAAGACATTTTGATGACATTCAGGACATCAAGGTTAGTACAATGACAGCTCTGATGGTCATTCCAGTAAGAGTTCCAAAATTGCTTTGAAGGGTGGACTAGGCACCGGCATCAGTGCATAGCTCCCCAAGGGGCTTGCTTCAAAGGTGACCATAGTGATATTCAGCAATGAGGTATGCAGCACTCTTTCTAGGATGAGTTCATGAACTTAATTGTCAGACCTTGTATGATTTTATCCTATTATTTACATAGTGTATGACATTAATTGAGTTGCAGATATTGAAGTAACCTTGCATCTTAGTAATAAATTCCACTTGATCATGGTGTGTGACCTTTTTAATATAGCGCTGAATTTGGTTTGCTAATATTTTGTTGAGGATTTTGCACGTATGTTCATCAGGGATTTTGGTCTATAACTTTCTTTTTTTGTAATATCTTTATTTTGTTTTGGAATCAGAGCAATTCTTGCCTTATGAAATAAGCTTGGAAGACTTCCCTCCTCTTCAGTTTTTTGAAATAGTGTCGTTTGATTGGAGCATTTAAACCATTTACATTTAAAATGATTATTGATAGTATGTAGCTATTCTCATTTTATCATTCATATTTAAAATTTTTTTCTTATTATTATTTCTTGTAACACCACTTTGGTAGTGATGAACTCCTTTAGCTATTTCTTTTCTGGGAAGCTCTTTATCTCTCCTTCAATTCTAAATGATAGCCTTGCAGGATAGAGTAATCTTGGTTTTTAGGTCCTTGCTTTTCATCCCTTTGAACATTTTTTCCGGTCCCTTCTGGCCTACAAAGTATCTGTTGAGAAATCAGCTGACAGTCTCATGAGACATCACTTTTACATAACTAACTGCTTTTCTCTTGCTACTTTTAGGATTCATTGTCCTTTACCTTTGTCATTTTAATTATGATGTGTCTTGATGCAGGCTTCTTTGGGATCATCTTGTTTGGGACTCTCTGTACTTCCTGGGCTTGTATGTCTATTTCCTTCACCAGGTTAGGAAAGTTTTCAGTCATGATTCCCTCAAATAGATTTTCAATCTCTTGCTCTCTTTTCTCCTTTTGATACACCTATGATGTGAATGTTGTTAATCTTGTTTTCCCAGAGGTCCTTAAACTATCTTCATTTTTTTGGATTCTTTTTTCTTCTTGCTGTTCTGATTGGGTGTTTTCTGCTAACTTGTCTTCCAGATATTGATCCTATCCTTTCCTTCATCCATTCTGCTGTTGATTCCATCTAATGTAGTCTTCATTTCTATTATTGTATTCTTCATTTCTGAATGGTTCTTTCTATGGTTTCTATTGCTTTGTGTAAGATCTCACTGAGTTAATCTATTTCTCCTGTAAGTTCATTGAGCATCCCTAAAACCTTAAAAGTACTTTGAACTCTGTACCTGGTAGGTTGCTTGCCTCTATTTTATTTAGTTCTTTTTCTGGAGTTTTGTCCTGCTCTTTCATTTGGTACATGTTTCTTTGTCTTCTCATTTTTGCTGCCTTCCTGTGTTTGTTTCTATGTAGTATTAGGTAGGTCTGCTATGTTTCCCAATCTTGGCAGAGTGGCCTCATGTAATAAGTGTCCTGTGGGACCCAATGGCTCAGTATCCCGGTTCACCTGAGTCAGGTGCTCCAGGGGTGTACTTTGCATTTGTTGTGGTTGTCTTCCTGCTATAGGTGAGCCTTGACTGCTATTGGCGTGTCAGTGGTTGGGAATGACCATTCATTTCCATTTATTTGTCTTCAGTTTTTATTATGAATGTCTTATGGTTTTCATAGTAGAAATCTTTCATCTCCTTGATTAAATCTATTCCTAGGTATTTTATTGTTTTTGATGCTATTATAAATGTGATCAATATCATTATTTCTTTTTTCTTGGCTTGATCTTTAGTCATTACACCAGCTGCCAGGTGATTTCACCAACTCTTCTAATGTAATGGTGTTCAGGAGTCATAGTGGTTGGTGTTATGTTTCAGTTCACTTCCCTAAACGGGCAAGGTGGGTAAGGGCTACTCTAGGAAACACAATTCTCTTCAAGCAGGTTTTCTAGTGGGGAGGGGCTGGGAGCTACCACTTTCCACAGTGGCTATGAATTCACCCCTGCCTGGGCATAACAGAGGAACTCTCTAGGCCCAGGACTGGCTTTGCTCTGGAGACAAAGCTCCACCTAACTACCTCTTAGCTTGAGTGTTGTTTTGTATGCTTCAGGTGCTCTTGTCAGCCCCTTTAGCCAGTTGGGACTGGGAGAAACACTCCCCAGTGGATGGGTCTATGGCTCAGGCACTTGCTTTGACATGGGCAAACCAGTCTCTAGGGCTGGCACATATGTACTCCAAAGACTAACCTGGCCAGAGTGTACCACCAACTTGCTTCATCAGATGAGCAAAGTTGCTGGTCCGGGTCACTACTTGGGCACTTTAGATCAGTGTGTAGCCCCTACTCTTACCCTTCTAACGAGGTCTATCTTGATCTCTGTGGTGCAGGGGCAGGGGAAAGAGGATTCTTAAGCCTTACCTCTGTGTTCTAGGATTCTTTCAGTGGTATTTTGTTCATTAGTTATTAGTTGTTGTTCTTAGAGGGGGACTGAAGTCAGGAATGACTTAGGTCACCATTGTGACGTCACCACTGTGTAACATTTTTATTTAGAAGCTAGATCATCAGTTTATTATAGAGGGATACAATCTAGGAACAGCCAGATGGAAGAGATGTATAGGGCAAGGTATGTAGGAAAGAGCATGGAACTTCCATGCCCTCTCCAAAGGAGCCACTCTACACAAATTTCCATGTGTTCACCAACCCAGAAACTCCCATTGCATTAATTTGGATAAAGACAGCTTATAGGGAACTCTGGAAGAAGCAGTCCACCAACTCTTTGAGTCCACCAACTCTTTGAGTCAAACCCAATCTGTGTGTGTTTGATTGCAGAATGATGCTTATCCTTGTACAGGAAAGGCTCCTGTCCTCCAAAAATGGTCTGTAGTGCTAGGGGATAGGGTCTATAGCTTGTGGTTCCACACACATGGTAGGGCACATTATGATCAGATGGCAAGAGCATGCTTTCTTAGAGGTTTATCTGCCATTTGCCAAGATAAGACTTTCATATAACTTGGGCTACTCTGCTTGAAAAGTGCTACTACATTCATCCCAGTGTTAAGATTGTATCTCCTGACTTAGCCATTAACCCTCTTCACAGTTCCTTACCTTCAACCTTCTAATCCAATGCGTCAGCCACATAGATGGCTGTGATTATAATTCATCATGGAAATTCAGTGCATGTTCACATGTGAAAAGTGGCTGCAAGGGAGACTTACACATTTTTTTTATTATTATTGGGGAATTGGGAGATGGGAACAGTGCTGGGGAATTGGGAGAAGGGGAACAGACAAATTGCTGTCGTTTTGTTCTTCAGTCTAGTGGTGGAGGACGTTGCTTCACTGGCCCAAGTTGGCACCATCACTGTGCTCTTCCCGGGCGAGGCAGATCAGTCACTGGCTTCTGGACGGCTGCTCACGGTGGCTTGAGGGCTGCTCACTCTGGCTGCTGGCTACACACGGTAGCCCATGGCAACTCACTGCAGCAGGGGCTGCAGCCTACGCCGTTGCCGGCGACTCACGGCAGCCCAGCTCCAGGTTGAGCTGTTGTTCAGCATCTTAGCTGTGGAGGGCAGTGTCACTGGCCCTCATATGTGGGATCCGAACCGGGGCCCTCTGGCGTCCCAAGCCAGTTCTCAACCAACGCGCCACTCGGCCGGCCCCTGAGACTGGCATATTTTGAGAATTCAGTACTATTTGGCAGAAACTAAAGCCTGCTGGCTCTGCACTGCTTCAAGGATAGGATCAGCTATACTACATCTCAGTTTCTGGCAGAAAGCATCAGGGACCCAGGGTTACCAAATCTTCTGCAGAAATGACAATTTCTCCATTTTCCCCTTGCTTTGTATAAGGCATTAAAGGCAAAAGAGGCGAGACAACCAGTTAGAAGAGTATGGCCGACAAATTATATTTGGTTGCTCCTGACAATGAACAACGGAATCTTGAACAAATGTGGGATAAGCCCGATAATATAATATCACTGTAGTTTGAAAGATGATTAATCTCAGTCGCTACATAGGTTGAAGCCAAGTGAGAATACTGGAGACAGGAAAATGAGTTTCCAAAAATGGAAAGGAAAAAAAAAAAAGACATATAGCAGTCACTAAGTCAAACAGAGAGAACATCCAATGTCACCTAGGCTCAAAATATCTGTCATCAAGAGACTTTGTTTTTCTGCAATTAGCCCCCAAATAATATAAAATTTGCATAAGATGTATGACTTCTCTTTTTAACTACTTTTTAAAAACATTTCTTATATTCATCCTTTAAAAAAAATTCCCACTCTTACTATCCTAACTCAGAGATAAACTGTAGTTTGCAGGAGGTCCCTGATTTTTCTAGTTTGCCTAGGCCAGTGATTTTCAAAGTGTATTCCCCAGAACAGTGGCATCAGCATCTCCTGAGAACTTATTAGAAATACATTATTTCCAGTTCCACTGGAGATCTACTAAATTTGATGCATGCCCACGTTTGAGAGCCACTAAACTGATTTATGCTAGAGGAATAACCCCTATGTCTCAGAGGCATAACCTACCATATATATCCAAATGTATTTTATATCACTCATACAAAGTCTGTTAGGGTGACCTCTTCAGTGCAGCACCTTGCCAAGTGGTGATTCAGAAATCCAAACTATATTTATCATGTGGCTTTTACCATTTCAAAGTGAGGCCTCTGGGACCCCCAAGACAAAAGAAGGGAGATCTGGAGAGTTCTAGTCTATTCAGGAATCAATTTGAAAGTAACACATTTCCAATCACAGTTCATTGGCCTCTCACACTTAGAAGAAGATAGGGAAGAACATGGATATTATGACCCATAATTAATGGATTTAACGCCAGTCTTTTCCTTGATCAGTGTAGTCCCCATAAAGACAAGAGGATGAATCTTCTAATCAAAGTTACCTTTATGACTTTCCTTCTCTGAGAATCATCAATCTCCATTGTCTACAGTCTACTGGAAAAGTGTAAATTATTGTCATAATATTCAATAATTTTCACAATCTAGTTCCTTCCTACTTTTCCAATTGCTGCACTTAAACACAAATCTGCAGTGTTAGCGTTCATGATCTGTTCACTATTGTCTTCCTTTTGCTTCCCCATAAATTCTTCCCCTGAAATGTGTATCATCCTCTCATTTCACAGCGCCTTCTTGTTTCCTTTCCTAGACACATATTTCTCATCTTTGAAGACTGAAGACAGCAACTCTCAGCATGAATATGTCGCTTACTAGAGAGACTCCTGCCTTAGGAATACCCCACTGGCTCCATGTCTGCATTATTTGACTCTGTTCCCTTTGTCATAGCTAATGGAGCCAGAGGTACACATGTACCATCTGAGACACTCAGAGTTTTGTAGCAAATACATATATAACTATATATTGTCAATAACATGAGAAGGCTTTGAAAGATTGTATACTTGGTGTCTACTCCATAGAACATTCTCTTAGCAAGATGTCCTTATGACCAGGTAGGTTCCTTATCAATCTGGTAATATGTATGGGGCGGGGGGAGTAGGTGTTGGTGTGCAAGGTTAAATCCTGGGAGGGCTACAACCAGAACTGGTTCTGGTTCTACATTCTCTAGATACATAGTATTTTGTCTGGAAATACAATATTACATAATTTTTCGGACCTTAGTTTTCGTTCTTTATAAAGAAGTTTAATCTTAGAGTTCATGGATCACTGGTTCTACCTCTTAAATGTGGATTACTAAGGAATCTATACT
>NW_017731753.1:299479-331164 GCF_001890085.2 Hipposideros armiger | reverse complement strand
AAAAAAAAATGCTTCATCACCTCATGTTAATAAAACCAAGTAGTTTCAAAATCAATTCTCTGGTCCCCATCATAGAAACAATTCTTTTAATTAGAGTTTGCCATGTCACAGCTTCTGCTTGTTAGTCCATTATTTCCAGCCCAAGTTTCAGAGAAGAGACTAATCCAGTAGGTCTTTCAATGAGTTTCCAGAATTATCTGAGACAGAGTTAATTCTCTGAGGTTAAATAACTGAAATAGTGATTGACCTTTGTCTTCTCAAATTCAGGTATAATTCCTTCCTCAGTAGCTTATGCCTAGGTTGCACTATGGAGATTCATGTATTTCTGACCTTGGTCCAGACTTTATCTCTTTTGCATTAATTGACTATGAATGTTGCCCACTTAGAGAACACCATCACCCCAAGTGAGGTTGATTAGTATATGCTTGCCTTGCAAACTTCCCAAAAAATAGATTGGAATAAATTCAAGAATATATACTTGAAGGAAATTACCCTTGCTATCTACGTAGTTGATAATATAGTATATTTTTCATTAATTGCTTGAAACACTCTACCAGTTTTGTTTATTTTATCTACAGTTACAATTTTCATTTTTTTGTGTCATTCTTTTTAAGTAGCTTGATTATGGCCCTGTGTACTAAAAAATAGACATAAATTATAAAAGTACTTTTAACTGAAAATGGAATTATTTTTCCATAATTTTCACACATATAGAACTCTTAATTAAAACAGCTGGACATTAAATAAAAACTGTGAAAGAAAAATGTGTTGAAAGAAGACTGCTTATGATTTTGAAAAGAAAAATTAAATGAATATAATTATTGTACCAAAAATTTAATTAGTGACCAACTAAAATATCCAAACTCATCTGAATGTCTTGTCACCACTAAGATTATTGGCTTAAAATTATTGTCCATGTATATTTTACATAAGCAACAATAAGACAACAGATTATTTCTAATCTAAAATTTTGATATTCCTGAACTATTTATCTTCATAGTCATAATTTTAATTTCTATACTATGTCCCAATATATGATGGTATCATAATTATTCCCCCATAATTAAGCATGTGTATTATTTTTAATTTTTCACTGTTATAACATAAACGTTTTTGTATACTAATATTTTTCTATATTCTGAATTATCTTAGAAGAAAGTCCAGGAGTTTTACCACAGAATTGGAAGATATAAACATTTATATAACACTTGCTATACATTGTCAAATTGCTCATGAGAAAAAACATCCAAAGGAAAAGGCCATTACAATTTCAGTGCTACCATATTCCTATTTCTTCAGTCAAAGGTAATATTAACAACATCATTGTTATTTTAATCTTTATTTAATTAACAGATAAAAATGTCTAATTGCTTTTGATCATTCCTTTATCGTTAGACTTTCCATTTTTTTATGTTTTACTAGTTTTACTAGTTACTAGTACTGACTCTTTAATACTTATGTATTCATGTTCTTACTTTCATTGATTGAGAGCTTAATGTTTTTGTTATTAATGTCGATGAAAGACTGCTTAGCATATAGAAAAGTTCCATGAGTTTATTTGAGCCAAAATTTTGAGGACATGCCCAGAAGCAAAATTTCAACAGATTGAGAAAATGCTCTGGAGAAAGGCAGTTCTGAAGCTCTTATACACTAGAACCAAAGGAGAAAACGTGGAGAGGGCTACGTGGAATTCATTGGTGGTAGATTAAGGTGGCAGGAGAAAGCAAAGTGGGAAAATCTCTAAGATTGGATAAAAACAAAATGGAGAAACACCTACTTCTTTTATATTGGTGGGTTCAGAGTAGTTAATAATTAACATTTACAGCACGAAGGGATGCTATGTGGGCAACACGATAACAATGAGGGGATCTGTAGTCTCATGCTCTGGTGTGGCAGTTGTGCCTTCAAGGGGTTTAGGAAAGAAAATTAGTCTGACAACTCAAAAACATGTTATCCTAAATGCACAAAGACAATAGACAGGGCTCACTTAAGGTGAAGATGGGCCTTTATCAAAGACGTGACTACCCACCATGACCCACTTAGTCAGGAATTATTATGTTTAGAGGAATCTGTGTGGTTGCTTTTGGTCAGTTTGTGAGGCCTGCCATTCAGATCCCCCATGAAGGTGTCAGGTTTAGTATATGGCCCCTTTTGTGTTCCCATGAATGTTATAAACATTTTACATAATAAAATATTGTCTTCTGTTTGTCATATTTATAGTAATTATGTTTCAATGTTGTTTTGCCAATTTATTTGTGGGGGAGCTTAAAGGAATTGCAGATGCTTTTAATTTCTAAGAAGTCAAATGTGTCTAAATGTTTTTTAAATTTGTATATGGTTTTTATGAATAGTCATCCCCATTTTCCTTGACATAACTTCTCCCTAAATTATTTTCAGTGATGAGTTTCCATCTATGGATTTTTTTTTTTAATATTTGAATTTCTCCCTGTATTAGTCAGGGTTTTTCAGAAAAGCAGAATATATATACTGAGAGAGATTTTAAGGACTTGGCTCATGCTTTATAGGTGTCTCCCTCTCTGTACTAGGAAGAGGAAGATGACCAAATCTCTAGAGACTCTTATCAATGGAGAAGGCATCAATTTAAATCTGCATAACCACCATACTGTCATTTAATGTGCTTTGCCAGATAGATTACCATAACTGGCTCTCCCCCACCCCATCTTCATTTGTCTTTAGCTGAAGATGGTATTATTTAAGGTGGTAACTTGGGCCATTTGGGGGAGTTACTCAGTTTTCATGGGGAGGGTATATATGTTTTTAAACTTCTGTTTGCTCTTCTCCTGCTAATCTGCCTTTTATTACAGGGCAGGGGGGAGCATCTTGGCTAAAAGCCAGAAAGGTAGAGTGAAAAATTATCATAAACCACCAAACTGTAAGGGAGAAAAAATAATACCTGCTGAGACAACCTACTCACTCCAGAGTCTGCAGATGGGATCTTGGAAAACTGGCAGAAGTTAGCAAAGGGTAAGAATTCTTATGCATGTCAGCTCTCCCCAATTTCACTTGCAGTGCCCAGTTGAGAGAGGAAGGTAAAAATTTAACCTTGTCTCTTCCTCTCCAAATTTAGAGATTAGCAGAAGAAAATATTTATCTGAACTAGTTCCTTGGGTATAGCTCCCCTGGGAAGGAAAGGATCAATAGAAAACAAAAGCACTCATAACAAATTTGTACCAGAGATGGTCATTATTTTCTGTTGTCTTTCTCTCTTTTGTATCATTTGTCATGAGGAGAACCATCCATAGGCACATGAGGTTTTCTTTATGTCTTGTTTTATGTCTTTAGAGCTTGACTTTATGAGTAGTAAGGATGGTTTCGCTGGACTCTGCCAACCAGAAGATGCATGTGCTGGCATTCATCTGGTGGACAGCTGAACAGGCTGTGGATCTTGGAAGCAGCATTTTCTTTTTCCACCATGCCAGCTCTCAAGGGACTTTGTCATAAGAGGTCCCAATCCATATGGGGGCCTTTGTCTTGTTAGCTCTGGAAAACCTCCATTCCAGTAATGCCTCCCTGGTATCACAGATTATGAGTCTGTGACTGGAGGTGTTTCACGATCTGATGGGGTAACCAGAGACACCATTTTCATCACAACATTCTTACTGCCTGTGACATGGAAGGTCTTTGTTTTTTTAGGCTAACCCTAAAAGTGAAATTTTGGGATCTTGTGAGGGCTGTACCTTTTATATCCTCTTTTGAGATGCCTCTTGCATCCATGGTTAAGCCATGAAAAGGTTTATTGATTTGACACTTTGAGATTAATATAAGATCCTACTTGTCAATGGTCAGGTGATCAATCCTCTGAATTGGAAATACTTCTATATTAAAAAAAAATTACAGAGCTCTCATCTTAAACAACAGTCAAATTGGTACCTATGGAAAGACTAAATTGAAAATAAGACAAAAAGGCTCCCTCAGGAGCCTTAGGGACTCCCTTAACAGGATAACATTAGAAAGCCCTTTTTGTCGGCCACTTAGAGAAGATCCTACCAAATTTAGGGAAGAGTTAGAAGATCAGTGGTCATTCACAATCACTGTACAGGCACCTTGACTACCTGAGGAAGAGTGTTTTTCCTACCCATGATGATACTGTAGTTATCAGACAAGCCGGATAGCCCCCTGCGGAAGACTCTCAGAGAGGGAACATATGACCAGAATTTCTCCCAGGCTGACCTACAAACAATGGAGAAATGGATCATTAGGAGGCTTATGTTCAGGGGCAGATAGGAGCAAAAGTAGAGACATTTACCTCTTAAGGTAAACTGGTCTTATGCACTCAGAAAAACTTACAGTGCATTCAGAAAAAAAACAAAGAATTTAAAGGCCTTTGTTGATACTTAATACAAACTTTACAAAGTCAAACTGTGTGAAACCCTGAAGCTCTAGAACATATAAATTTTTATTTCCATTTTAAAGTCTACTCCTTGTTATATATAAATTGAGATAAGGTAATTGGATAAGCAAATCAGTTTCTTGATATCAGTCTGGCTGCAGTCCAATTATTTGAAGAATTAAAAGCAACTGTATTTGTCTTACAAACCTTTACAAACTTAAAATTGTGGCTCTTGCTATTCAAAGCCCGCCTATCCTCTTACAAATCCCCCTCACCCCCCCCCATTCCTCTCAGTGCCTATAGATACTGTAAAGGATCAAGACACTGGAAACAAAATTGTGCTGCACTTAAGAAAAGCAAGGTAAAATGTAAACAATTACTCTAGACCTCTGATAACAAACAAATACACCCCCAAAACTCCTAGGAGAAAACAAATATTTTCTCTATGCCATTGTGATATAGATTTTCTACTTCATCTTCTCTAGGACATAAGATACATTTCTTTCAAATTCAAACTTGAGAGAAATGATTCTCATGAGAAAAAAAACTATTTGGAAATTGGGCTAATAAAAAATCTTGTCTTCATATATATTAGGAAAAAAAGAGTTAGCCTTCAGAGAAGGTAAATTACTAGAAACACAATTTGAATTCAACTGTTATTTAAAAACTATTGAGTTTTGTACCACTGTACCTGATTCATGGCTAAAATTTTATAATAGCTGTAAGATCTCTGTTTGCATCTGCTATGTTTGTGTGTGTCTATATATATTTTATGTATATGTGCTATTTTTCTACCTCTGGATGGTATTGCCAAACTTAATTTATAAAAGAGCACTCTTTAATTGGCTTAGAAATAAGGGCTTATCAAATTAAGTATTTCTAAACTGAGAAATATAAAAACTAATTAAAATGGACATATCTTCAGAGGTATTAGCATCCAATGTAATACAAACATACAAGTTTTATTCTATCTGGGTTTTTCAGTCTATAAATTCGTGGTATCTGTTACAAAATTTGTCAGTAAAGAAGAAATAGCTTGGGATGATGTCTGACTTTGTCTAATGTCTCATGAAGTTTTTGTGAGGAGTCCAAACATAATTGTTGAGAGCAAGTCATTTAGATAGTTTTTATGTAAAGTTGTCAACAATGATAGTGTTTTATGGTATGTCTACTTAAAAGTCATTTTTCAAATTCCTTTGGTAACTTGAAACTTTACTGTTTTGCAAAGATAAGTTAAACGATGGACGTTAATTGGATATCTAGATCATTTCCAAATAAGATAAAATACTGAAACATTAATGACTGAAGGTACATTTATCAACTTTGGGTTTTTGTTACGGGAGACATTAAAGATACTTGGGTCTGTTTGTAAATATATCCTGTGTCACACAGAAGGTGGAACTGTGAAGAGGCATATGTTTCTAGAAATTATGAAATATATTCATAAATTCGCCTATATAAAAAATGCTAGTGTAACAGTTCACAATTGCTTACTCCTTAGTTTTCACTAGAAATTAAAGATTTTAAGAGTTAATGATTGAATATTTGTAAATAAAACTACTAGAAATAATAAGGAAAACGACTCTAGGAAAGAAAAGTCAGATGTGTTTTGGAATAATGAAATAAGAAATATGGAAATGTATTTTTGTTAAGGGAAATGAAAGTAAATTTGTGCTCAAGTAAAACTGGCTATTTCCAAATGGAAAAAGGAGAACAGAGGGAGGGCAAGAGGGACTCTTACCTTCTGTGATCAAGTTGCCTGAAACTGAATGAATTATAAGCATTTTAAAAATAAGCTTTAATATTAATATTGTACTTACAAAAAACAAAAAGAATATTCTTTCATATGCTAAAAGGACAAAGTTTTATTGGACGATTGGTAGGCTCTTCATAAGACATTGCAAAGTTTTTGTTTTTACCTTTTAAATAATTTACTTAAAAAGCAAAGGTTTTGTGCTTTATGGAAATAATTTCCCATAGTTCATGTTGCGTTTATTATCAGGTCTTAGATTACTTAGGAAAACAGTCTTAAGAGCTAAATTCTGCTCAAACTATGTAACCTTTTGTATTTGCTTTATGAAATCTTTTATTGTCACTTTGGTTAAATGGATAATTAAGTATTGTTTCACAATGATCCTTTAAAACTGTTTACATTTTTGCCCAACTTCCCAAAATCAAATTCTAAATGAAGTCTTCTTGACCTTGAATTAAATTTGGGATTTTACAGAGGACTCATAGAACATCTCAAAAGATTTCTTCTTTCTTCTTATATGGAGAGAAATATTAAACTAATTAGGCTTATTTAATATGTTTCATTACATGGGAAGCATTCTCAAATAAGAAGTAATACTAAACCTTCTTAATGTTGTGTTTTTATAGGTATATAAGCATTTCAGAAAGGGTACAAAATTCCGATGTGACTGGTATATTAGTCACAATTCTAATATATCTTGAAATATCACAGAAATAACCAAGTTTCCTTGTCAATTGAATTGTAATGAACTATAATCAGATATTTAACCATGCCATTTTTAAGTGTTTTTGTCATTTATAGACAGTTGTTTATTCTGATGCTTTTGCAAAACTGTTTCATTTTTAGAGACACATTGAAAGGATTCTGATAACTTTAAGATCATAAAATTGAATTGAGTAAGAATTTACAGAACTTTAATGGAAAAGCTGGATACATAAAACTGCTAACAAAAGATCATGATCAACAAGAATTACATGAGATTGAATGAACTGACGAGGATGCTAATAATTTTATGACTTTTTGTTTGAAACATTGCTGGTTACTTAATGTTTTGTTGGTTATTTGAATGTGTTATTTTTCCATATTTAAGGAAATGTTATTTTAAGCTCTGACTTACAGCAGTTTTACTTGGTGAAGCATATCTTTGTAAACTAAGATGAAAAAAACAGCTACTTTTCCCCCCTCACTCATCCCTCCAGAATTTGGAAACTCTTAGTGACTATCCTTGTTTTTATGACAATATAGCTGCTATTTGCATCAGTTCAATAAGAATCAGTTCTTCATGTAACAATTGGAAACATTGGTTAGATTACCACAGCTTTGACTGTCATGTTTGAGAATTATGTGCATAGATTCAGATATGATCACAGAGCTTTAAGGAACTAAGGTTGACTTTATGGAGCCAATGAAGCCCCTTGGAAAACAGCCTGGTACCTTGCTTACGTGGACCCCAGCAACCTTACCAGGTAAGGAAGATCGCTACCTGGCATTCCCAAGAACCTCAGGATATTTTGGAGAATCTGAGAATAGAAATTAACCCAAATATATAGTCACTGCAGGTAAAGGCTGATGGTGAGTACTTACCTTGTCTTCTGAGCCCTGAGGGTCTTTTAAGAGTTCATCCAAGATTCCTTAAGAAATGTTCCAGCAAAACAGATTTAAAAGCACCTATATGGTCAATAGTTATTCTTGCTATACTTATATAAGTAATAATCAGGCCACGTTTATTGAAATTAAACTTAACTTGCAAACAAATTAGTTTTACTGTGACTATCTTTGGTAGAAATGGGGGTGATTGTAGAGGGAAAAAAAATAAGTTTGCACTTTGTAGATTAGATTCTAGTGCTGTTAATTCTTTGTGGTTTTGTTTTCTCCTCATAAACTGGAGTGGAGCTTGAATTATTTTAGTTGCCTCAAATACCAGACTATGAATCTCCACACTAACATTTTTAATTTTCTCCCAAACTTTTGACTTGGAATCGTCAAGAAAAAAATTTTCTTTCCCCGAAATCCTGCAAACTGATGGGAACAACTTGATATAAACTTCAGAGAAATTGCCACAATAGCTCACATTTAGATAATCCTTGGGTCTGTTGTTATGTGGCCACTCAGAAAGTTTACCTCAACATTCAGAGATATTCAAACTGCAAAAGATTCTTTGAGCCCAACATGTAGAAATCTCCTGAAATGAACTCAGACTACGTTTAAAGTCTGATCCAACATTAGCCTTTGTTTTTCTTTTGTTTCAATAGAAATGCCTCTTATTAAATACTTGATTGCTCCTATCACATAGCCTACATTTGGAAGCCCACCTCCTGAAATGAGAGACATGTTGTTTAACTAGGCTGACCTGTCCTCAGGACTGAGAGATGAGCTCAATGAGAGACAGAGCAATGATCAACTTGACTTCTGAAACTTCACTTGAAGTTTCAAAGTTAGGACTGAAAAGGAGCATATCCCACGCTAAAATATGCCTCTTTGGCATAAGGATACTTTTCAGCTGATTATTTTTAAGAAACAACAGACATAGGGAAAGCTCCAAAAACAAAGTAGAAGTTACCCTTTAGTAAGACATTTACAAGGGAAATCTGTTGAAGGGCATCTCCATCACTGTCCAGGTGTGAGAAGAACCAAATCTCTAGACATTCTTATCAATGGAGAAGGCAGTGATCTAATCTGCATAACAATCATACCCTCAATTACTGTGCTTTGCCTGGCAACTTTCCATAACTGCCTACCCAACGTCTTTTTTTAAAAAAATTTAGCTCAAGGTAGCATTTAATGTGGTGTCTTGGACCATTTGGGGAAGTTATTCAGTTTTGCTGGGTATCTCCCATGTACGCAGGACGTGTATATGTTATTAAACTTGTTTGTTTTTCTCCTATTAATCCACCTTTTATTACAGGGGGATCTCAGTCAAAAGCCTAGAAGGGTAGAGGGAAAATGATTTTTTTCTCCTCATAATATTGCAGTCTTGCAACTGAATGCTGGAAAATTCAGGCAGAATTTTTAGATTACAGGCTAGAGGCACAATTCCTTACTCTATAGGATCTTCAGGTTTTGCTCTAAGGGCCCTAAACTGATTGGATGAGGACCACAGACATTATGGAGGATAACCTCCTTCACTCAAACAAAGTCTGCTGATTTAATCACAGGAGTGATATCACCAAGATGACAACATAGGACATTCCTGGCTTTGTTCTCCCTCACAAGAATCATGACTCATGAAGAAGACAGCCAGCGCTGAGAGAATGCTAGAACACAGGGGTGAGGCAGAAGCACCTGACTGCGCCACAGAGACCAAGACAGAATTCACTAGAAGGGTAAGAAAAGCAGCCTCACACTGACTGCATTGCCTCTCTCTCCCCAGGCAGTACGGCTCCATGCAAAGAGGTGTCCCCCCAGCCTCTGGTTACTCCAGTAGGAGAAGAGAGCACAGGGGAAGCAAGTAGCCACCCACTATGTGGGTTGCTTTATGGGGGTCCCCTCTCTGGTTTTGCCCTGCAGCGACTACAGGGGAACCTGTGAGCACAACCACTGGAAACCTGACTGTGATGGGGAGGGGCTTCTACCAACAGGATCTTGGCAGACCGAGTGTACAAATAGTTGTCCCAGCAAGAGTCTTTGCTCATAACAGAATCAAGCCAGTGACATAGGCTGACCAGGGAACTTGGTGAGGTGCAGATCTGCTTGACTTGGGTCCTCAAACAAAGATTTTTGCTGGTCCTAGACCTGGTTTGCACACACCCGGGCAAGGAGCTGAGTCATAGCACTACCCACTGGGGAGAGTATCTCCTACCCCATCTGGCCAGAGGGGCTGGCAAGAGCGCCTGGAAGCCAAGCAATGCTCAAGCTGAGGAGTTGGTTAGGAGAGCTGTTCACTCCCAGTGCAAAGCCAGTACTGGGCTTGCAAGGTTCCTCTGGCACACCCAGCAAGGGAAATAATTCATAGCAAAGGATGAGGGTAGTGTGGACTTCCAGCCAGGAAGCCTGCTTGAAAAACGTGGGAGTTGCCTAGAGTGGTACCTCCCCACCCAGGCAGGTGAGCTGACACACAGCCCGCTCTGTCCAGAAGGGTTGGCAAGAACACATGGAAACTACATTAACCAACAATGCTCAACCTGAGAGAAGGGCAGGTAGAGCCAACAGTCTGCAGATGAAAGACAGTGGCCCCGTTTGGCCAGGAAATTTGGGTCACAGGTTGGCTTGAGTTAGGAAAATAAAGAGCTTTCCCAGCTTTAGAGCTGCTTCTTCCACTGTGCCTAACAGGGAAAATAATTCATAGCCCCACTCGCTGCTAAATGCTGCCTTTAGCCTGCCCAACCAGGAAAACTAATCAGAGCCCGCTGGAGACTGTGTAGCATATCCAACAGCCCTGCTACAATGGAAAGTAAAAGGGGAACACAGCCCCTAGCTTTCCATCTGCAGAGCAAAACCAGTGAACTCATCTGGCCAGCGAGTTCACTGCACACTGATGCCTGATTTGGGTCCTCAAAAAACAAGTCATACAGACCTGTCATGCTGTCCTGCCAGGGCAGGATAGCTAATTCTTACTCCATATACTACTGAAATATAGTACCTAGTCTTCACCATCTAGTAATACTGACCAGAGAATCCAGTCAACCACAAATCCCATCTTAATGCCTCATTTGGGTAGGGAATGAAACCAGCAGTTCTACTCAGCTGTTCTCAGCCAGTGGCACACCCACCCTTCCATCCTTAACCTCAGAGTTTGAAAATTTGCCGTGCCCATAAAATGACCCTCATAGTAGCCCCCACCTGCCAAAGGCCAGAAGACACACCCAAAAACCAAACTGAGGTGAAGAGCTGTCTCTGCCAAAGCAAACTTGTACATTCTGGAAAAGGAGTCTGAGTACTCAAATGTGCAGATTCCAATGTAAAGAATTATGGATCACACACACACACACAAAAATCAGGTAAATCACACACACACACACAAAATCAGGTAAGACAGACAGAACCGAAGGAAACTAATAAAATCTCCTATAAATGACCCTAAAGAAGTAGAGATCTATGAACTGTCAGACAAAGAATTCAGAGTAATCCCCTTCAGGAAGTTTAGCAAAGTCCAAGAATACAGAGACTGACAACTAAACAAATTGGAAAAACAATACATGAATAAAATGAGAAGTCTGACAAAGGAAAGCCATCAAAAAAATAAATAACAAACCTTAGAGTTGAATTTTTCAGTTATATTATTTTTTGATAGTTTCAAAGTAGACTTGACCTTGCAGAAGACAATATCAGCAACATGAAGGATAGGACAATTGAAATTATCCAGTCAGAAAAACAAAAAGAAAATGCAAGAATAAAAAAGTGAAGAAAGCCTTCAGGATTTATGGGGCACAATGAAAAGACACATTATTTGCACTATGAGAAATCCAAAGAACAAAGAAAGTATATTTAAAGCAATAATGGCTGAAAACTTCCCAAACCTGGTAAGAGAAATGACTGTCCACATCCACGAGGTCCAAATGACCCCTAAAAGACAAAACTGTCAACCAAGAATTCTATACCAGGAGAAGTTGTATTTTCAGTAATATTAAGGAGGTATAAATACCTCAAAAAACAAGAGCTTAGGGGTTCATAACCACCAGACCTGCTTTACAGGAAATGCTAAAGGGAGTTCTTTAGTGGAAGTAAGAGGATGCTAATTAACAGATAAAAATATAAAAAGCAATGTAAAACTCCCTGTTAATAGTTATACATAGCCAAAGTTCAACTCTGTAATATGGTAATAATGCTACATAATTCACTTACAACTCTAGTTCAAAGCTTTAAAAAAAATCATAACTACAATAATCTGTTATTAGTTGCACAATATTTTAAAAAAATATGTAAATTGTAGCAACAACCTCAAATGTGAGAGGAAGAAGAATTAAAAGTTTAGAAATTCTACTGAAGTTATCAGTTTAATTAGGGTTTTATAATTAACATATTTCATGCAAGTCTCATGGTAACTACAAAGAAAAAACTTGTAGCACTTACACACACAAAATGACAAAGAAATAAAAGCATACTGATAAAGAAAGACATCAAAATACCAAAAAGTACAGCAGGATAAGAAACAAGGAACAAATAATTTACAAGACAACAAGAAATAAATTAACAAAATGGCAATATTACACCTTATTAATAAATGCTTTAAATTAAAACAGTAAACAGATTAAAGTATCTAATTAAAAGACAAAGAATGACTAAATAAATAAAAAAAACAGACTCAACAGTATATTGTCTATAAGATTTTAACTTTAGCCTTAAAAACACACATAAACTGAGAGTTAAGGGATAGAAAAAGACATTTAAACAAATGGTAACTAAAAAAGCAGGGTTAGCTATACTTATCAGATAAAATAGACCTTAAACTAAAAAATGGTAAAAAGAGAAAAAGGTTATTATATAATGATAAATAGTCAATACATCAAGAACATATAACAATTTTATATATTTATACACTCAATATTGAAGAAGTTAAGTATGTAAAGCAAAAACTAACAGCTAAAAGAGAAACAGTAATACAATAATACCTGGGAACTTTAATGTCCCACTCTCAACAATGGATATATCATCCAGAAAATCAATAAGAAAACAGTAGATTTAAGCAACATTATAGACTAATGGATCTCATAGACATGGGATGTTCTGTAACCTATCTGACAACCACAGAATACACATTTTTGTAAGCACATATAGAACATTTTTAGGGATATACCACATTTTGGGCCCCAAAATGAGTCTTAGGAAATTCAAGTAAATTAAAATCATACATAAAATCATATCTTCTCTGACCACAATGGCATGAAACTAGAAATGAATAACAAGGAAAAGTAGAAAAATCAGAAATATATGGAAATTAAGCAACACTTCTAAACAACAATGGGATCAAAGATACATTAAAGGGGACATAAAAATGCTTCTAGAGACAAACAAAAATGGAAACACAGAATACCAGAACTTATGGGATGAAGCAATGGCAGTTGTAAGAGGGAAGTTTATAGCAATAAACACCTACACTGAGAACCAAGAAAGATCCCAAATAAACAAGCTAACTCCACAACTTAATGAACTAAAAAATAACTGAGCCCAAAGTTACCAGAAGGAAGGAAATAATAAAGATTACAGCAGAATTTAACTACAGAACAGAAAATAACAGAAAAGATTAACTAAACTAACAGTTGGTTCTTTGTAAAGAAACAAAACTGAAAAACCCTTAGCTGTACTAACCAAAGCAAAGAGAAAAAAGAACTCAAATCAACAAAATGATAAGTGAAAAAGGAGACTTTACACCTGATACCACAGAGATACAAAGAAACATAAGCGGCTGCAATTAACAACTATACATACAACTTACCAAGGCTGAATTAGGAAGATTAGAAAATCTGAATAGACAGATTACTGGTAAGGAGAGTGAATCAGTAATGAAAACCTCTTACAAAAGAATAACCCAGGACCAGATGACATCACTGGTGAATTTTACTAGACATTTAAAGAATTACCACCAATCCTTTTCAAATACTTCAAAAAAACTGAAGAGAAGGTAATACTCCCAAATTATTTTAGGAGGCCAGCATTACTCTGATACCAAAGCCACATAAGGACAGTATTAGAAAAGAAAAAAACAACTACTCTTCAGTATCTAATGAATGTAGGTGCAATAATTCTCAACAAAATACTAGCAAACAGAATTCAGCAGCACATTAACAAGTTTATTCACCATGACCAAGTGTGACCTATCCCTGGGATGCAAGGATGTTTTAACACATGCAAATCAATCAATGCAATACATTACATTAATAGGATATATGTAAAAAATCATATGATCATCCCAATAGATGCCAAAAAAAAGTTTTGACAAAATTCAACATCTTATGATAAAAGTACAGTAATACCTTGGTTTGCAAGCATAATTTGTTCCAGAAACAAACTACTCATATTGCAAGACATTGCTTGTTTACCATGTTAAAATATATTAGAAATGTTTGCTCATCTTGTGGAATACTCACAAACCACATTACTTGCAATCCAACATTTTACTGTACTTAAAACTTAAGCATATCTCAACATAACAAAGGCCATATATGACAAGCCCATAGCTACCATCATACTTAATAATATTATTATGTAAAATGTTAGCTTTTTTTTCTAAGATCAGGAATAAGACAAGGGTGCCCACTTTTACCATTCCTGTTCAACATAGTACTTAAAGTACTAGCTAAAGCAATTAGGCAATTAAAAAATAAAATGCATTACAATTGGAAAGGAATTAAAATCATTTCTATTTCCAGAAGATATGATTTTATGTGGAAAAAATCCTAAAGACTCAACCAAAAACTGCTAGAAAAAATTGATGATTTCAGTAATTGATGATTTCAGTAAAGTTGCAGGAGACAAATTTATATACAAATATTAGGAGCATTACTATACAATAAGAACAAAGTTTTTGAAAAGGAAATTGATGAAATTGATATTTACATCATCAAAAACAATTAAATAATTAGGAATTAATTTAACCAGGGAAGTGAACAATCTCTACTCTGAAAATATAAAACACTGATGAAATAAATCAAGAAGGCATAAATAAATGGAAAGGTATCCTGTGTTCACAGTTTGGAAGAATTAATATGGATAAAATGTCCAGACTACCAAAATCCATCTGTAGATTCAATTCAATCTCCATCGAGATTTCTATGGCATTTTTTGTATAAGTAGAAAAAACAGTCCTAAAATTTATATGAAACTACCAAAGAACCTGAATTGCCAAAGTAATTCTGAGAAAGAAGTAAAAATCAGGAGACGTCACACTTTCTGATTTCAAGCTATACTGTAGAACTATAGTAATTAAAATACCATGGTATTGGAACAAAAACTAGACCAATGGGACAATCAAGAGGCCAGAAAACCCAAGCATATATGGTCAACTAATATTTGACAAGGGAGCCAAGAATACTCAACGGAGAAAAAGACAGTATGTCAATAAGTAGTGCTGAGAAAACTGGATATTAACATGTTAAAGAGTAAAGCTTGACCCCTATCTTACACCACTCAGAGAAATTAACTCAAAGTATATCATTAATACATACTTAAATGTAAGAGCTGAAACCATGAAATTCCTAGAAGAAAACAGGAAAAACAATTTTCCTTGACATGAGTCTTGGTAATGATTTTATGGACATTGCGCCTAAAGCACAAGCAACAAAATTTTAAATAAGCAAATGGGAATATATCTAATTAAAAAGTTTCTGCACAGCAAAGGAAACCAGCAAAATGAAAAGGCAGCCTTGCTCAATGAGAGAAAATACTTGCTAGTGACATCAAATTAGGGGTTGATAATCATGCTATAGAAAGAACTCATACAATTCAACATCAAAAAACAAACAAACCAATTAAAAAATGGGCAAATGACCTGATTACACACTTCTCCAAAGAACACATGACGATAGCCAACAGACACATGAAAAGATGCTCAACATTAGTAATCATCAGGGCAATACAAATCAAAACCACAATGAGATATCAACTCACGCCTGTCAGAATGGTTATTATGAAAAAGACAACCAAGCGCAAATGTTGTTGAGGCTGTAGAGAGAAGGGAACCCTCATGCCCTGTTGGTCGGATTATAAAGTAGTGCAGCTACTATGGGAAAACTGAATGGAGATTCCTCAAAAAATTAAAATAGAGCTGTCACAGGACCCAGTGGTTTCACCTCTGGGTAATTATCTGAAGAAAGCAAAAACATTTGAAAAGATATACGCACCCCTATGTTCATTGCAGTATTGTTCACAATTGCCAAATATGGAAGCAACCTATGTGTCCATCAATAGATGAATGGGTAAAGAAGTCGTAGTATATCTATACAATGGAATATTACTTGGCCATAACAAAAAATGAACTCTTGACATGTGCAACAACCTGGATGGACCGACAGAGTATTATGCTAAGTGAAATATGTTGGACAGAGCAAGACAAATACCATAAGATTTCACTTATATGTGGAATGTAAAAACCAAACCAAACACACACACAGAATGAAACAGAAACAAAGTCATAGCTACAAAAAACAAACTAATGTTTGCCAGAGGGGAGGGGATGGAGGGATGGGCAGAAAAGAGAAAGGAGATTAAGAAGTACAAACTTCCAGGTATAAAATAAGTCATGGGGATATAATTTACAGTATAGGGAATATAGTCAATAATATTGCTATAACTACAATGACAGATGGTCACTAGACTTATTGTGGTGACTATTTCATAAAGCATTTTATCAAAATAAAGTTTTGAATCAATATGTTTCAAACTAACCTGAAACTAACGTAATATTGTGTGCCAATTATAACTGAAAGAAAAAAAAATCCTGAAAATATACAAGAAAACTACCAATTAAACTATGGAGAAATAAGATTGCCTAAAGATGTGTTAGACATTTGACAGAAAAGGAAATAAATGTGCTACTAAATAAATGTACCTCCTGTTGAGTTAATCATCATTAATAGTGAGATAAATTCAAATTAAAACCACATTAAGTTTGGTAGACTTACCACAATGGCCCCTCAGTGAATCATTCCTCCAAGTGGTAATGCTTTTGTGAGGTCCCCTCCAGTTTGACTCTGCACTGAAACATATAACTTGCTTTGCCCTTAGAATATCTGAAAATGGGGGCACAGTTGGGCTTACCTCTTGCAATGATGCTGCCACCCGGTGAGAATACACAGTAGGACCTCTTTTAGGATTAAAGACCACACAGAGATGCCACCAGCTTCTGGAGCCCTCTCAGTAGGACCAGCCCAGCAGGTCCCTTCTGCTGCATGCAGCCAAATCAATAAACCCAGGAACCACCAGCAGAAATGACCAGCCAACCCACAGAATGGTGAGAAATAATGTCATGTTTGGTTTTTTGTTTGTTTGTTTTTTTAAGCAGTATGTTTTTTGGGGGGGAGGAGCAAGGGTGTCACATATTAATAGATTAATCGTTACACTGATATGATACCATTTTTACTAATAGAATTGGTAGAAATCCAAGTTGCACAATTCACTTTGATGATAAGCTATGGGGAAAACATACACCATCATGCACAGCTGGTGGGAGCATAAATTGAGACAATCCCCCATAGAACGCAATTCAGTAATATCTACTAACATTTCAAAAGTTCATTCTTTTCTACCCAACAATTACATTTCTAGAGGTGTATTCTACAGATATATTTTCTCAGCCAACCATCTCCACCCTTGCATTTCAGAAAATGTTCATCTCGTTTAATAAAAAATATATATATTCGAGTATCCCCAGTTATCCCCAAATGTCCTTTTACAGGTTGTTTGTTAAAAACTGTATCCAATACAAGCCCACATATTACATCTGGCTTTATGTACCCTAATTCAATGTAGTGAAAAATGATTGTGTTATGTTAAGGCAAAGCTTTCATTTTCCCATCTTTTTAAACCATTGTTAATTTGGTCTTTATTTCTGCACCCGATCTTATATAAGAACTAATCTACAATTTGCTATTTAGAAGTGAGGTGCTGCTACAAGAAAACTTAAAATAAATAGTTTTGGCTTAGTAGGGAGTCAATACTGAGGACAAGACTTGCAGACTGGAAAACTGGAACCTTGTGATTTTAGGACACAGCTTTTGGTGAAATTGTCATCTGTTATATTTTGGAATGCAGACATTCAAGTGAGATGGGTTGAAAATTTTAAAATGTAGGAATAAGTGGTCTAATTCTTGTAGTTTTGTTTTTTAATCAAATTACTACAAGAGACAAGAATTTAACTCATCCTAGTTATAAAAGGTGCCTCCACAGAGGCAATCCAAGTGGTTTGGGAGGGTGTGCCTCTCTACCCATTACCTCCTGGTGAGTTAATCATCAGATTAAGGATTTTGCCTACCCATCCCCAGCAGACCCTGTCAGTACTCTGCCAGTATTTAGTGCAATCCCTTTCCTGTTTTAATGCACACCAGCTCCAGCACTGCTTCCTTTCCCTCTAGACAACACCTGCATCTCCTTTTTGGCAGGCTGCCCTCGCGCTGCTGAGACTGCTTTGCCTCAAACTGTTGGAGCCAGAAGTGCCTGTGAATGTAAATTCCTTCATTTAACCCAGAGCAGCCCCAAAACAATGACCAACGAGTGCAGAAGTATAAATACTCCAGCTGCCTTATTACTTGATTAGAGCAACGGTAAAGTCGTGACTTCCACCATGTTACCACCTCCACAGCTTCCCTGGGCAATTGAGGCGATGTCACCCTCCACTGGCATTCCTTACCATCCTTCACAGTCTGTCCCACTTTCCCACTCCTTTTTTGGTTTTCTTTCATTACACTTGCTAATGATTCATTTTCTCATGAATACTTGTCTCAGGTTCTGCTTCCTGTGCGTCCAATTGAAGATATCGTCCAAGATCATTATTTTAATAGGCTTCCCTTGTTCCTCTAATTAAGGTGAAAAAGATGGAGATGGGCAAATCATTGAGATTAAGAAATAAAGGGACAAAATTTTAAAGCAGGAAAAATAGAGGGTGCCAAAAAAAGGTATACACATTTTAAGAAAGGAAAAAACTACTAAAATTGTAATAATATATACCAATAACAAAAGGTAAATGCAAGTCACTTTTGACTTCTACAACTTCAAGAAGTGCTCAAAGTGGTTATCATCAACATCAAGACACTTCTGATTACAGCGAACTACTGCTTGAGCAACGTTGACAAAAGTGTCCACCTGTATACATTTTTTGGCACCCCCGATGTGTGTGAGTGTGTGTGTATGTGAGTGTGTATTTACATTATATTATTAGCCATGTTTCTGGCACATAGAATTGACTGAAAGCAAATAGACTAGAAATGTATCAGGTTATTGAGGTTATTTTTAATGTTCAAGAAACTACAAGCCCGTGGCTATTTGACACTTAAAGCCACCCCCGGGTTTCATAGTCCTCAAGAAGGGAATTTTCTCCAATGCCCATTTCTGAGGTAGCCACAGAGGATAAAATACAAGGAAAAACCCCCAAAAGGAAAATCCCTGAACCATAGAAGAAAATAGACCCTGAAACAAATTAACAACTAGATGTGCTAAGTGAGAAACTTAATTCATGGGCAGGGCTAACAATGTTCAAAGTCCTTGCCCAGCAAGGTTTAATAACTGTTATGAAGAGCAACTGCTGTGTGTTCCCCATTCCAAGCCTTCTCCAAAGAGGAGTTTTTATTGTAGATATTTTGTGCCCACTCATTCTCCATCATTCTGTATTGGGTAAAGTGGGGATTGAGTTAGAAGTGAAATATTTATATTTTAGTTTTTAGATTGTAAGGCAATAAAGGGACATACTCAGAACTGAGGGAAAGTATCCCCTACAAACTGAAGACCTTGGATCTTGAGCTGAAGGCAATTGCTAGATGGGACTTTTACTGCTTTGGGGAAGAGAAAGTGATTGTATCCCCGAAGAAGCTTCAATAAGTATAAGAAGGGTGGGCTGTGGAAGATAGCTTTCCACACATACCTATTCTTCTTTTGTTCTCCCATTCTTCTATCTTAGTAATGGAACCTCTAAATTTTGATGGGATGTGGATTTAGCATGGCCTCCACGCTGAAGTCATTTCCCCACCTCCTTTGCAGGTAGGTGTGGCCAGGTAAGTTCTGGCCAAAAGTATATGAACAAAAATGAGTTCAACTTTCAGTTGATGCCCTCACGGAAAATTGGTGTGTCTTCTCTTGCCCTTTTCTCTTCTTTCTGTAGCTAGAATGTGCTTGTGATAATGAGATCTGAATGACATGACCATACCAGACCTGGACTACTTATGATTGGGCTATTGAAGAACAGAGAAATGAATGTCTACCATCTTTAAACCCCTTTTATCTGGGCCTTTGCATTGGCTACTGATCTAGTGTTCTAAGAAATAATAAGAATAGATGTGTACATACTCATGAGTTTGAACTTGGGGAAGCACATACATCACTTCATTCATCTTCATGTTTTTAACCAGGTAAAGATTAGTTGTAAATGGACTTCAAGTTTTCTAGGCGTCCCAGACTCAACACTATCAGGCATCTGCATACCTCTAGCCACTTTGATCCCAGGAAGACAAAAATGGCTTGCATCAATTACTTTAGGCTATTGGACAAGGTTACCAAGGATAGACTTCTCACTTACCGTAATAAACTATCCTAATACGTTTCATAATGATGAAATATTTCATTATCATTTGTAAGCTCTTTCTTTACTTTTTTTTTTTAAGCTGAGCCATCCTGCCACCTGTTGGCAGCTCAGTGGCAGCTCAGCTCAGGCTGGACTTGAACCGCTGTTGCTCAGAGCTCAAACCCTTGAGCAAGCTCTTAACCAACTGAGCCACTCGGCTGGCCCTACATTTTTGTCAATCTTTGTATCATTCTATAAGGTTTGTACTATTACTATTCCTATTTTAGAAATGAGAAAACTAAAACAGCGAGGCAAGTAACAGCTGGGATTAGAATCCAAGCAATTGCAACCAATATTCTGGGCTTCTAACCACCACTCCCTCCTCCTTTGCTACATCAGGTATATTCTAAGGATTTGCAGGAGAAACTTTATTTTCAGGAAATAAGAAGACTGGTGTGTCTGGGCTAAACAGCAGATGCTAAAAAGGCTTATTAAGAGACCTCTCAAAACCCACGCTTGGGGCCCAAGGGTATAAATATTTACTTTTGTTTGGAAAACATGTTTGCAGGTGAATTAACAGGGGTAGGTATACAAATACAAAAGATTTTGTTGGTTGAATTTAAAGGTCATTTCACTTGACTTCTGTTCTGAAGAGGTGGTGAACAGAATCAGAGGACCTCGAATAAAAAAAAAAGTGTTAAGTTTGGTTCTACCATTCCTCAGAAAGTAAATTATCCCTATAATATGATTTTCTCTTAAAGTTTAGACCTCTGGCCTCCTGTAGGGAATAATTCCCTCTTCCTGGCATTGCTGACCATTCCCAGTGCAGAATGACAGTTTAACTTCATCAGGGGAAAGTGCAAAGATGTATAAAGTTGAGTGGGCTGATGGGCATGAGAGACCAGTGATGACACAGTTTAGAATCAATGAAAGCATTGGAAAAGGAGACAACCATGCAAGAAGGTAAACAAAGTACGTGGAATTGGATTTAGCCTGAGAGAGGAAAAGAAACATGATTATTATTCCAAAAGTGCTGGCAAGAATAGCTGAAAAAGAATTCCAAGCAAAGCTGAGGATAGGAGTATATGTTAATAGCAAATGTCTTTCAATGCGTAAACTCACTGAAATGTCAAATGTACATTAATTATCTAGGAACCACTCTGATGATGTCCTATTGTTAATTCATTTGTCAGGCAGCAAGAGTTAGCAGCTCCCAGAAGGAAACCATCAAATGTGTGGCAGACAGGGTGAGTTGGCAGGCAGGCAGACAGACTTCGGCCAAGCCAGAACTAAACCACTTAAGGAAATGTAAAACTTAAAACTGTCCTGAGTAAGTCCCAGAACTTGACACCTGGAAGATTTAGGCCCCAAGGACAAAAGTACATATTCACTTACATATGCATGAATATGACTCTTGGAAACTGACCTAACTTAATATAGGTTTATATGCTTGACAATTTCCTCTTCCTCACATACGAGGTCTGGCAACTAAGTTCGCGAACTTGTTGCAATGACATTGCTAACCTTTTTTGATATCAGAGTGGTTATTCATTCTGAACTTGTACCAACTGGACAAACAGTTAACCAAATTGACTATTTGAGAATGCTGAAAAGGCTGCGTGAAAAAATCAGACAACCTGAACTTTTCGCTAACAATTCATGGCTCTTGTATCACGACAACGCACCAGCTCACACGGCACTGTCTGTGAGGGAGTTTTAGCCAGTGAACAAATAACTGTATTGGAACACCCTCCCTACTCACCTGATCTGATCCCCCATTGACTTTTTTCTTTACCCGAAGATAGGGGAAATATTGAAAGGAAGACATTTTGATGAAATGCAGGACACCAAGAGTAATACAACTACAGCTCTGATGGCCATTCCAGAAAGAGAGTTCCAAAAGTGTTCTGAAGGGCGGACTAGGTGCTGGCATCGCTGCATAGCTTCCGAAGGGGAGCACTTTGAAGGTGACCATAGTGATATTCAGTAATGAGGTATGCAGCACTTTTTCTAGGATGAGTTCTCGAATGTAATTGTCTGACCTCATACAACCTTTCATGTAATAATATGAAATGCTTTCTCTGGTTCTACAATGGTTTGCAATATACGTCACAAAGAATTGTGTGTGTGTGTGTGTGTGTGTGTGTGTTCTTACTCAACACATTATTTTAGCTCTAAAAACCACTACCTAAACAAAATGTCCCTGCAAAAAGATGATGTAATTTCCCTAGTTGCTTAGGAAAGTAGATAGGGACTTGCAAATTTCAGGGGATGAGATTTAGACAGTGAAGGATCAGTCTTAGTTATATGACTCCAGGGGGCTAACTCCCTCTTTGCTTGCTCTTAGAGAAGCCCAGATACATCCAAATTTAGCACTTACATGTGAAATGAAAGTTACACAATTGCCTGTTTCACAGTAGGCAGGGAACGTTGAGTTCAGGAAGGCTCTGATTTGCATATGTTTATTTAAGACGATGCTCCAGAAATGATTCTTAGATAGATGTTCTGAATACCTTGTCCAACAGAGAACAGCTGTTGAGATTGGGGCTTTAGGAGATGTGTATCACTCCTACATTGTTTCTGCAGGTAATAGTACTATGTGACCCGGCAAGTGACATACGCTCTCCAGACAATCCTTGTAGCTCAAAAATGAGCAAAAATGACTGGAGAGTCACCAGCGTTACTTAGGAAACTAATACTCCATAAATTCATACCTCAATGTCCTAAAACAAGGAAGACTTTGGAAAAGGGTCTCCTAATCCCCAAAGGAAAACTTAAGCTATTGAAGGTCTCTTAATTGTCACATGCATTCTTCCTCAAAGCATTGTACCTATCCTTCACATAATTCTTCTCTTTCACTGTTTTATTCTTGAGTAAGACACATTTAATGTCCATTTTTCAAAAGATAATTCTTTTTCTTACAGCACATTTCATTTTATCTTTATTCAGTAACCTTCAACAGGAAGTATCTCAGCTGTTTAATGAGTTTTTTGAACAAGTGTTCAAGAAAGTTCTTAGACGAGTGCTGTCCAATAGAATTTTCTGAGATGATGAAAATGTTCTATCTCTCTGTTGTCCATTACAGTACCCACTAGTACCCTGTAGTATTGAGCTCTTGAAGTATGGCTAGTGTGAATCACAAACTGAATTTTAATTAATTTAAATAGCCACATGTGGCAGACTAGTGGCCACTATATTGGATACTGTAGCCTAGAAGGCCATAAATCCTGCCAGTGGAATTCTATTATACAAAATCTGAAGGACAGCTTATCTCACCTTTAAATTGAAAACCTGTCCAAAGTGTTCAAATAGATATTAAGACTGGTGGTGTGTTCAAATTAGAAGAGACTGTGGGGATTAGAAGTCCAGTTTTTTTACCTAGCCAAGTCAGGGTGTTTGGTAGAAACTGAGTCTGCCTGTATTCATCAAAGAGGGGGAATTTATGTGAAAGCTAGAGATGGAACCTTGCCAAATCAAAGGAAAAAGCTGAGTAACCAGGCCTCAGAAAGCACCTAGTGATGGTTCAGGGAAATGGGCAGGAGGAGGAAATGGAGAACCTCTTCTGGAATGATCCACTGGGAGAAGAGCCTTCCAACTACGTTCCTTCCCGGAGCTTTCTTTCCCTAATCCAAGCTTCAGGTTTGAATAGGTGGTCAGATTGGGCTAGTTTGGAGCACATGGTCAGCGAATGTCAGGACTCGATTAAGAGTTCTACTATTGTATTCGCTTCGACAGCACATATACTAAGATTGGAACGATACAGAGAAGATTAGCATGGCTCCTGTGCAAGGATGACACTCATATTCATGAAGCGTTCCATATTAAAAAAAAAAAAGAGTTCTACCATTAATTTTCCTAAAAGAAAAACCCAGCAGCTGCTAACAGAAGTCAGGACAACCAATGATAGATGTCAGTTTTTACAAACTGGCCATTTTCTAGTTATAAATGCAAATGCCATTTTTTAGTTACAAAAACAAATGCCATTTTCTAGTTACAGATTTGCCCCACTACAAAGACATGTCTGTGTTCTTGGCCTTCATACCTAGTATATTATAATTCTAAATACAAAGATATATACATGTATATCTTAGTGTATGTCAAAGCTCCTAATATGATGAAGGCTCAATACACACACACAACACATACACACAATCTCGTTTAAGTCTTACAGAAAATTTTTGAGGGCGGGATTACAGATTTCCATTTTTTTTTCATGTGAAAACTGCATCTCAACATGTTTATGTTTATGTAACATGTTTGATTTTAGAGGAAAGAAGCACCTGGACCATGCTTAAAGTTATTGCATTTAAGGGTATTTTATGCAAAAAGCAACACCACAGAATTAAATTTTCTTAGACATGGGTGAGATGGCCTATTAAACTCCTTTATTTTACAAACAAAGCCCTGAGAGTCTCAAACTGCATTGTCCAGTGGACACGAGCCACAGGTGGCTACTGAGCCCTTGAAATGTGGCTAGTCTGAATGGAAATATGTTGTAAGTATGAAATACATACTGACTTTTGCAGATCTAATGTGAAAAAAAAAGAATGCAAAATAATAATTTTTAAATTGATTACATGTCAACATAAGTAAAACATACGTCTAAAATTAACCATCTATTTCTTTTCATTTTTTAATGTGCCTATTAGAAAAGAAAATCCAAAAAATATGTATGTGGCTTGCATTTGTTGCTTGAATTTTAGCTGATTGGACAGCACTGAACCAGAAGGTTAAAGGACTTGCTCCAGTGCCCACAGCTAGAGAGTAGCAAGGGAGGAATCAAACCTAGTGTCTTGTGATTTTCCCCCACCAATGTTGCAGCTGTGCCTTTGCTGGCCTGATAACTCCTTATTTATTTATTTTCCTGTTGGTACTCTACATAACATCTTTCTGTCCCTTTAAAAAATATTGTACCTCTCAATTATGTAAACTTGATTAGCTATAATTATTATAATTAAGAAAGCACAGTCCAATAAAACAGCACTAGGCAAGGAGAAATTATGTCAGTCCATTCTTTGTTCAAATACAGATTTGCTAAGCATTAAAGGACCTGTGACCCTGAAATATCTATAGACTGGTTTTAAATATCATCCCCCAGGACATTAGGTGTTGCACCATTTCATTCCTTACCTCGAAGACTGCTCAAGTGTAGCTGGGTCACAGCAGCTGTCCAGGGTTACACGTATTAATGTTAATTTAAAAATAAACCCCCTTCCTTTCCTACTCTATTTCTCTGCGTTAGCATTTGGGAATTTTTAAAGGTAATTCCCTCTCGCCGACCCCCACACCTCCCCTCCATTTTTTTTTGTACATGGCAGCAGCTGGATTCCTACTTCAGCTTATGAAGGCCTTTCAGAAAACCGTCAGCAGGTAGATCCATTTAAGAGCTCTCTGTCCAGCTTCAATGAGAAGAAAGAGACAGCACCAGGGAGGTGGTCAGGGATGATTTCATGACTCCTCCAACCTGGGAACTGAGGAACACTCCATGTGGACTGATAACAAAACAGAGTACTAGAGCTATCCGGTGTTTAAACCCACTAACAAACCTAGGGAGATGGTGAGAAATGTGGGGCCTGTCTTTTCAAACGTTTTCCTTGGCATGCCTCAATCCAGTTCCACTTTTAAAAGTGAGGGAATGAATTTACACATTTTCAGTTATTTAGACAGGTATCTCACAGAGAATAATTTTTAAAATGTGACAAACATCTTTTGGTATTTAACTTCATATGCTTAATTTGTGAAAAAGATATGAAAACCTTCTGAAACATATTGCTGCAAAAACAAAATCTCAGACATGAATGTCTTACTTACCTTCCTGTATGAGTACTTGCCCAAAATCATCACAATGAGTCAATTAGATCCTCAGGCTACAGCAAAAATTGGTTCAGTTTTGGAGGGCAGTTATCAACAGTGTCAGTTTCAACCTGAATCCAGTCATCCAGGTTTTGCTGATCTTTAGGTGATCGCTCTCTATATTTTTAAAATGAACCCTACGAGGAAAAAAAAAATCCCATTCAGTTCTATTATTCTCATTATAATAAATATTTAAATAAATAAGAAAGGAGAGAGAGGAGAGAGGGAGGGAGGCAGGGAAGAAAGAAAAAGAGAAAGAAAGAAAGGGAGGGAGAGGAGAGAGAAAGAAAAGAGGACAGAAGGAAGGGAGGGAGGGAGAAAAGGAGGGTGGTAGGAAGCGGGGGAAGGAAGGGAAGAAACCAGATATTGAAGGGAAACAAAGCATTTCTTAAAATTGAGTTGTCTTAAATCTTCTGTTTTTTCATTTATAAAGGAATAATCACACACTCTTAGAATTGGTATAAGAAGTAAAATAATACATGGTTTTTTTTAACCTATTACTTGAAATAATGACACAGTAGCACTAGATAAATGTGTTTTTTTTTAAGTGTATCTATCACCTCATCCAAACTATCTCTTTTTAAATTCCTCTCACCTGTCCATTATTGGTGCCAAGAACTGGAGGTCCCAGGAAAAGCAGACTAGTTAATAAAAATGTATCATAGAAAATGTATCATAGAAATTAGAAGTTTACTATACATTTCATCATTTGAAGGCGTTTTTCAGAATATCTTTTGGCAATATATTCCTGAACTTTTAATTGAGTAACTTCACTGAGAATTTATTACATGCCAGACACTCTTCACATTACTCTCACATAATGTTTCCAGTAACTCTTGGAACAGGTAATTTGTATCTCTTTTTTGGATAGGAAGACCCATAAGCTCAGAGGAACAAAGTGTCTTCCAAGGATGTGAAGCTCCTTTCTTTACACTAGAAATGAGATTTTAACATTTGTTTTCTGACTCAAAGGTCTATCCAATTTCTTTCTACTTATCCTAAAAAATGTTTCTCAAACTCCTTGTACACATAGTTGTATATTATATATACAATATAGCAATGCATTTAACACCTCAAGCATGAGTCATTTGTTATCCTCACTTTTTAATCTCTAGTAAACATGAAGTAAATAATGTTATTCATGCTGCCTGCTTGCTTCCAATGTCTTTCTTGTTTTGAATTCATTATTTCTAACGTCAATAGAAGTTGAAAGGGGAAAAAGAGAGAATGAATATTTCTCAGCATGTTTATTCCATTTGGCTCTCACTTCCTCAAACCTCTGCTCATAGTGTGCAATACTGTGAATACAAAGGAATGTGTCTTATAGTTAACTTGACTCTTGGACTCAGAGAAAGTCACCAGGAAGCACTGAGACACATCTGGAACAGATAATGCAATCATCGACTTCGACTTTAAAAGGTAGAATAACCTCAAAGGTAAGGTTGTCTCAGGATGTATTTAAACAGGGGACATACAAGCTAAGTGACCTGGCCTAAGACAATACTCTGATCAAGAAAATGTGCAAGAGTCAGTTATGTTTCTTTGAGCAATTCACCAGCAAAAACATGTATTAATATGGCCATTAAAGCTGAGATTGACAATTTAAAACCTGAGAATAAACTGAGAAATGGGACCAGAGCTTTGAAAAAGGAAGAACTTACTTGTCACCAGAATAGGATTTACTGAAATAATGGATCGAAATTTCACTTTATTATTAGTTATATTTGGAATTTTAAAAACTTTTGTTGCTCTTTTTGTACAAGTTTGGATTTTGCAAAACGGATCTTTGTAAGTTAAATTTTGCAAATTCTTTTCATCATTTGAAATATGAATATTTATGTTTAAAAGACTGATGAGTAATTTCAAAATGTATGTATTTGTTTTCCTTAATTTGCTTTCTTTAAAGTGTCAATGCATAAACTCCTCCATGTCATATCAAATAGTGGTATCATCTAGTTAATGCCGATAATAAATAATAAAAAGATTAAAAAGAGCTTCATGGTTTGCTTAAAACATCAATGATAGAACTATATAAAAACTCTTACAGTTGAGGAAGAGGAAGAGAGAGAGAGTGAAAAAGAAATTAAGCCCAATTATAACCAGTCAAAAACATACACCTCCCACCCCAAATGCTGTACTCCCTTCCTTCCAGGGTACATGCCAATCAAGGCATGAGTAAGTCAGAAGGAGAGATGCATGCATGTCATTTTATCACTACAGGACATTTTGAGGCTCCAATTGCTGTATTAGGAGATGCACAAGCATTATTATATGAGTAATTTAAAAGGTTCCTGACAGGAAAGCTCAGGGTAGAGTTCTATGGGGATCCATTCTTCTCTGACAAAGGGCAGCTGAAGGGGAGGCATGATAATTTCTATAAATAATTTACATTAACTCATGAGCATTACTCATTCGGCACAATCAAATTTAAGTCAGTTGGGGGATATCAACGTTCACTGCCACAATTGCATCTTCGCTGCAGTTCCGTTATTTAAAGCCTTTCTCTTACTCTGATTCTAAATAATATTTTGAAAGTTCTTTTCAGAGAACAGGCACTTCAATCATCTAAGCCACTTTCAACAGTAAAGTTTTGCCTTCCTATGCATTGCTCTTCCTCAAAACCCATTAGTAAAATCCAGCCGGTCAAAACTCACAATTCTTGATACATTATTGCTTTGCTTCCTTGTTTCGCTGCCATTTTAGTAGCAATTGAATCACACAGGTTTTAAGTTGGGGTTTTAACTGAATCATCTCCATCCGCAAAGCAAGGCCACTTACCTGTTCATTGATGTGCGTAAAAGGCCTTGCTCAGCTCTGTCCCTTTTATCTCAATAACATAGCCAATTCTAATCAATTAACACGATAAGAAATGAAATCCAAACATCAGCTTGGCACTCAGCATAATGGACCATTTTCAATTCTACCTTTGCCAGACTTTGTTCTAGGTCTGATGCCATGCAACCCAAAGAGAGTTCCTTTCACCTTCCTTTGCATTTCTTACAACTGAGCAAACAGTTTGAGATCAAGGCAGAAAGGAGGAAGGGCTTGAGTAAACCTAGGGAAGCCCAAAACAAGAGTTGCTTTTAAAAATCTGAAATTGCCAAAGAGAGAAAACCATTAGCCTTGGCACACATCCACAGACCCCCTCAGGGTTTGAAGCATCATAGGTAAAGTAGGAATTGAATGTAGTAGGAAGGCGTAGTTTGGGGACCATCTGAGCCTACTGCAAGCTTTAAAATATGCTGTTTCTAAAAGATAGAAATAATTGCAATAGGTTTGATTAATTAATCAATTAACTGATTGATTCATTAGTCTAAAAGAGCAGGAATGTTATCCCATACCGATTTCACAAATCTTCGCTCAGCAGCCTCAACAACTCTTCCAAACCATCAAATTCGTTCTAAGCAGACACAACAGCAGATACATCTGACTTGCTGGATTAAGAAATTTGCAGAATGTTTACCTTTGTGTGAAATTTCCAGTTTTAAGAAAGTTTTAAGAATTTCTAAGACAAAAGCTCTGTATTGGCTGAAAACTACAAGTCCATCATTTTTGCTCCATCAAACACCTTGAGCAGGTTGCAGTTTAATTCTTAACACTGCTTGCCTGTTATGTTTTTGAGGTCATGTCATAATTATGAAATAATGAATTTCCTAGTTCCCTGGTCGATGACCTTACGATCAGACAATTCAAACCCTAGTGAATCTCGGCTCCAAGCTTCAGTCAGGTAGAGAGATTTGGGAAATTCCAAGCTGCAGTTTCAATCCTTCATATCGCTTCACCAAAAGAAAACATTTGCACTTCTCCCAGGCCACCTATCTGATTAAATCGTAGGAATTTCCACCCTGGATACCTTGACTTTTCTATATTCCCCGCTAGGCTCCTTTCCAACAGGGAGGGGAAAGACATTTCAGTGGTCTAGTAAGATTCAGAGACTACATTGTTTAGTTCTGAGGTTATACTTGACTGGCCTGTGATGATATATGCTATCTGGTCTCTATTGTATTCATTCTGAATATATCATTGTGTCTAATCAGAGCCCAGGTGAATGCTGAACAATTCGGCTCTCTCTGTTTGCTGGGCACAATGTATAGAGTGGTCCACTTTGAGATTCAGAGGGAGACTGTTGTCTGTGCACGAATGAGGAGTAGCCAGGGCTGACACTCCACGCACAAGGCATTCTTATCGATCTATCTCAGAAAAACAAAGCTTGTATTCTTGGATGTCAGGAGGAAGGCTCGTTCCATTTAATTATGGAGAGAAATGTGCTTATACACCTGCCCTAAAAACAAATCCACTGCCTTGGAAAAATCTAAACATACCAAACTGATCCCGATGACTGCAAAGTTAATGGCGGGATTAGGGGAAGGGAGGGAGGGAGGGAGGGAGGGAAGAAGAGAAGAACCAACAACAACTTTTTAAAAGACATTTAACTTTAATACACTGAGTTCCAGAATTCATGTGTGGAGACAGAGCTTTTTACATTTAGGATAAATGATTTTTTTTTTCTTCCCCAGCTTTGTCACTGATCCTCAGACCCAAGGTAAGCTAGTTGAAAAGAAGCAGAGGTATTTTTTTTTTTTCCCTCTCTCATGGAGGTAGCTTAGAAAGGTCAAATTGCATCAGGGCCTCAATTCAACCACACCCCATGGAAAATGTGATCTCTTCCTCCTTTTCTCTAACTTTCCAAATCCCTGCAGCCTGGTAACATAGCAAGAGATGCTCAGATACAGAAACTGAGGCAAGTTCTGATAATACTGAAATCCGTAACAGTTCTTGTCCAGGTTGCTCATCTGGCAATTGGCTATGTACCGTCACACATTCTTATGGTGATTTCTAAACTTTTAAAGTTAGTTCAGTATTTATTGCTTTTAACATGTCTTTCTGCATTATGCATACATGTAATTATGTATTGCATATTCAGTGTTCTTTTATTGTGTTTTCCCTCTGATCCTACCAAAAACAAACAAAAAAATACACATTTTCTTTCCACATTGACTCTTATTTATCTCCCTTTACTCTGCAGACTTTTCAAAATAATGACAAGAAGTATTTGATGCAGCTTTCTAATCTTCAATTTTCATCTCTCCTCAGCATTCATCTGAAATTCTATCTTCGCCACACTGTTCAAACTGCTCTTACAAAGGTAATCACTAACCTCCTAACTCCTTGGCCATCACACTTACTTTCAGAAGGGTGGATATTATTTTTAATGTTTACACCTTCTAGAATGTTCGTTCTCCTTTCTAAATCTATGCTATTACTTCCATCTGGCTTTTCTCTGGAATTTTTATTCAAATTTTGTATATTTTCTTCTCTGCTGATTTCTGTTTCTCATCTAGAGGCCTCTCTTCGCATTCAGATGTCCTCATATTTTTACTGTTAGCAATTCCATGTATGTCGTTGGCCCCTCTCTTGAGTTATAGACATCGACTAACAATTGCTTGGATATTTCACACTTAACTTCACACTTAAGATTTCCAAATTCTCTCTAAATCTGCCACTCCTCCCACAGTTAATGGCAAAGCTCTTCATCCAGTTGTCTCAGATACAATTCTCGGAGTCATATGTAATCCTCTTCTTTC
>NW_017731753.1:273825-297519 GCF_001890085.2 Hipposideros armiger | reverse complement strand
CCAAGGCCACTGTGCCAGAGCTATCTGTCTGTAATCTAAATAAATCCTGGGAGGAGCTAGGGGTGGTGATGGTGGGAAAGGGTGTGTGTGACATGGGGCTGCTATTAGCTTTAAAATTTGTTGACATTGCAAGTCTTTAAAAAAAAAAAAACCAACATAGGAAAAAAACCTCTTCCTGAACTGCATCATTGCAAAGTGCTTAAGAACCCAGTCCAACAGTCCAGGCACTTCATCACTGGCCACAGTCCCACTGAAGAAATGATCTAGAGAAAATTGCTCTTAAATCAAAAAATGTGAAATTGTACTTGGCAGCCCCAGTGCAGGGAAGACAAATCCTGCTTGGAACAACAGCCTTTTTCCTATGTTTTGTACACTCACTTTTTTCTTCTTTTCTCTCCCTTTTTACTTTTATGTTTGGTGTATCCTGACAGCTTCGAGAAAAGAGTTCTTTTTCAGAATCTTTTTGAAAATGGCGTCTTCTGAAATACTTAGTGAGTTAAATCCATCCCTTCACAGTTAATCTCAAAAGGTTTTGTTGTTGGTATTTTCACCCCAACATTTAAGAAGTACTTTGGAAATGTAGAATTATTGAAACACTCATTTCCTGTTTTAGGTCTGTGCCATATCACAGCTGTGCTCAATTAAGGCTCTTTGAAAAGCAGCAGACAGGAAAGAAAACAATGCCTTCTTCCCTCTAGTCTTTGTAATTCTTTGTGATAAATAAATAAATAAACCCAACACTTTGAATTAGAACCCTTCCCCCAGTGCTTTTAGAATTATAGACATATTAAGGTATAATTTCTCAGCAATAGAAAAAAAACAGCACATTTCTAACTAAACAGCATAGTGTAGGGAAGCCCTTTATGTCCCAGAATTGCTAGTTCCTTTTTGAACTTCATAACTGCCAAACTCAGCCATTTCAAGCTCAACATGAAAAGCTTCTTTATGTTGCAAGTACAACAGTGAATCAGGGACTAGGTATGCAAGGTAGAAACTTCAAGAGAGGAAAAGGCATGAGAAATTCAAACAGTAGCTACAACACTCAATCCAGGTTTGGGAGTTTATCCAACACATTGGACTATCTAGATCTCTTAACTATTGTGTGGCCTGTGTTACTCCCCAGTGCTGGTGTACAACCATCAAAGAAATCTTTCTAAAACATGGACGTAACAATGTCACTGCCCCATGTCAGCAGTGCCTCCCAGTGACTAAATGTGCTGATTATGACCTTTGGGTGGGCATCAAAATTTCCTGCAGAGTTTTACAAGTGTGCCTATGCTCTTTTCCACCCCAAAAGTTTCTAGGTCATTGGGTCTGGGTTGGGGATATAGGCATCTGCATATTTAAAAAGCATCCAGGGGATTGTGAGGCACAAAACTCAGGCAAGAAAAACTGCTGGACCAAGAACAAGATGCACATATGAGACTTCACAGTTGGGCTCATTATGTTTTGAGCCCAATGAGTGCATTTTAGGACCAATCTTCATTGACTTCTGGGCAGAACTGATAGCATTGACTTAGAATATGCTTTTCCCTTTGCATTATGATAATATCGATAATATTTTCCTCTCTCTCCCTTTCTTTTTTGTTTTTTAAATACCTTTTTCTTTTTGTTCCGATCTCTGAAATCTTGGTGATATATGAGAGACCTCGGTCCTCTAGGAGGCTGCTTCTATCATCACTCCACATATTTTCTTTGGGTCATTTATTAATCCGCCTACGGCTTCAGTTACCTTGGTGGTTAAGAACATGAACCCTGGGGCCATGTCGTCTGGATTCAAAGCTGGCTCTGTCATTTACTAACTTCTCTGTGACTTTGTTTTCTTATCTATAAAAGGGGAATAAAAATAGTCACTATAGCAAAGGGTTATTGTAAAGATTTAAGGAATTCCTATGAGTAAAGTACTTAAAATTATAATTAGGACACAGCAAGTTCTAAATAAGCATTTAGTGTCCTTATCATTATTGTGTTTATGTTGGTGACCTACTATCTTATTCCTTGTGTTCAAACCTCTCTCCTAAGTCTGACAACTACCACATCTGACTGCCTACTTGACATTTCCAGTCAGAGGTCACTCAAACCCCAAAGACTTAACTCTTCTGAGAACCAAATCCCTGTTCTCATCCACCAGTCACAGTTTGCTCCTTTCTCTGAGGTCCATAGCTCACCTAAAGAACACCAATTCAGGTGCTTAACATGGAAAATTGGGTGTCAAACCTGATAACTTTCAGCCATCATAAACATTCTAAAGCATGTCAACTAAAGATGTCTAGCGGCCTCCCATGGCCTTCAGAATTAAATTAGATGTCCTTATCACGGTCAACCATATCCTTCAGGGTCTTCCTTGCTGACATCTCCAGCCTAACCCTACATCATTCTCCACACTGTACTCTATACGCCACTTATGCTGAAATCTGTCCAGTTTCCTAGCATCATCTCCCAGGAGATGGACTGCTGTATGATTTCTCTCTGCCTGGAATACTCGATTACCCTCCAATTTGCCTTAGCTAGGACGTAGCTTCTCCAGGCAGCTCTCTTAAACCAGGTCCCAATGAGATGTTCTCTCTCTAGGTACCCCATAATAACTGTTATACTTATTACATTATTTTGTAATTGCTATAGCGTCTCTTAAAACGTTATTACTGTGAGGGCATAGCTTAATTATCTTTCTATTCATAACAATTAGCACATTGCCTGGCACATAGTAAACATTCAAAAAAACATAGTGATGAATAAAGGAATGGATAAATTTACATTTATGTATTATGTATTTTACATACATAATACATAATATTTATGTATTATGGAATACATAAATCCTAATCACATACTTTGTTTTTCATCTATGTCAAAACTTGGTTCTAGCCACTATTAAGATCTCTATTAAGATCTCTTATCATTGTTTTTCTAGTATATGTAAATATAGTAGAAATAAGATAAATTTAAAACTTCTAAAACAAGTAATATCTGTAAAGTACTACATGTGATACAAGTGTAGTGTGTTACCATTCTTTAATAAAATAGATTATAAGAAAATTTATTTGAAATAATAGCAGGGATTCAAAGTCCTGTAAGCATCAGTCCCTTGGACAGTCATCTGAAACTTTCCCTGGCTGTAGGTAACTGTAGCATCTTTGACATCAGTCTGAGCATCTTATGAGATTTTCAGTTCTTCCTCATTTCAGGTTTCTGGTCCAATTCTCTCACAAGATCTGGATTTTGTTGATTATAATACCAACAAGTACCTCATTTTAGAAGAAAAATGAACAAAAATACATGAAATGAACATATGGGAAAGATATGACTTGTTTCCAAGGAGTGTCAATGCTTATAAAATATATATGAAAACTGAAAGAGATTTTAAATATCACCAAGTCCAACCCAGTCATTCTGTAGATGAAGAGAACTATTACTTAGCCAGAGAGGCCAGGTAGGTAATGGGCCACGAATTACCAAGCTACTTATTAGCAGAGCTGGGCTTGAATTTGTTGAATCCTGAGCACTCTCTGCTTACTCATATGACGTAGGAGGACTTTTACATAAAGCTTTAGAGAACTATAAATTTCCTAGTTTCTAGGCTAGTGGTCGATTACTAGGAAAGATTCACAGATAACACTGGCTGTGAAAGTACTGAAGAAAATACCATTGTGATCATCTTCATATATCCTGTCCACTTTTAAAGAAGTTTTCAGACTTGAGGTCAATGTATACTTGCTTGGCCCAGGTGGGAGGTAGGAAGACAACTTAGTGGGTTAGACTATGGAGAGGAATGAAAATGTGGCAAGGGTAAAGCAAAGTAACAATCAAACAACAAGCAAAGCCAATAATATTTTAGAGAATTTTTTTATGTAAAGTTTTTTTTTTAATGTAAAATGTATTGTTTAATCTTATCCAGTTCTCTTTGAAATCCTGATTCTGCATACTTACAAGGAATAGAAAAAAGAGACGCTTGGTTACTATGGGTCAAAAGAAATATACTTCTATATTTGCTTTCCTCATCTCATAAGATAGTCTGAAGACTATAGTTGTCCAGTCCAGGTTGAGGATTTTTATTCAGATTTCTGTCTATGACATGTCTGCTTTTTAATAGGTCTCCCATTCTCAGATCTTTCTCTGATCCAGTACATTCTCCATCCTGCCATCAGGTTTTTTTTACAAACCAGAGGACTGGTCATAATGATACACTTTGATGATCCCAAAGAATCTCATCTTCCAGCGTTCATGGCTATTGTTTAAAGCCAATACATTTTAATGCTGTTGTTATCTAGCAGTAGGGAAGTTAGCAATAGATAAGTAAAATATTGAACCTATCATTCCCCAGCATAAATTGCCTTGGAGAAGCTCCTTATTGTCTATAGTCCTTTGCCTGATAGGCAAGTTCATTTATTTTCTGCCTGTAACCTACATTTCCAGCCTCATTTTCTCTCAATATTCCACTTTCTCACCCACTTCAGTACAACTAGAATCTCACACTCCTTTTACCAGTAATGCCAATACTCCCTGGCATGTCTCACACTCTTCATTAACTCCTCCTGTCTGCAAAGCATTGCTTCCTGGTCCTGCTTGTCCGGAAAATCATCTAACAGACCTCAAAGAAAAGCTTTACCTTAATGAACTTTCATAAACATTGCTTTGTCTTTGAGACCCTAAAAGTCTTGTTTCTTAGCATTCTAAGGCCATCCCTACCTGTTAAGAACAGATTCATATTAAACAACTCATAATACTAATAAATAAAGTTTGAATGCCAAAATCATTTTTTTTCCTTTGAAGGAAACTCCTAATTTAGTTCTCCAATTTATCACATTATCCCTGTAGGCACAATCCCTGGAGAGCCAGTTTACAATCAGAAGGGGGTCTAGTCACCGTGAGATAAGAACAGGGTGTTAGGACATTCATGAATTTAATGTCACCATGTCAACTCAGCCAGATTCATCTTTCTTCATGACACGAAGTGACAGGGGAAATCCTTTTTTCCAATACCTCTCCTTGGGCAGAGTTTTCAGGAGCTCTGCCATTTCATTTTTGAACTCTCATGTCACTCACTTCCATAGCTGATCAACCCATTCTCTCTTCAGCCAAGTTTACACCTTCATTTATATTGCATTTCAGTGTCACTGACCTGAAAGCCAGACTTTCTAAGATGATTTTATAGATTGATGTATTAATACATAATGTGTTTATTTTCAAGTTCAAAGAGGACAGTTTTGTTTCCCTGTTTCAATCTCTATGAAAAATTTTCTGCCCCATAAACTGACCTCATTGCTTCAATATATATTTATCCAACTATATTATAGTTACTCCTGTATATGCTTTCAGAGCAGTAATATGACCTTATTTAAGAACAAATATCATTTATTTATATAAAAGGTACTCATATCTATTTGAGTGAATTATTTTACGAGTGGTAAGAGCTGAAATATCTTAAAAATAACTTACTACAAAGTTGCCACAGAATCTAAAATTTCCATCATTACAGTTCTGGTTAGATTTAAGCAGATTAAAATGCTTTAAAATAGAGGAGAAAACTAACATTTATTGAAAGCCTACTATGTATCAGATATTTTATATCAGTTTTATTTTAGTATTCAAAACTAGTAATAGGTTAAAACAAAATAAGGTAAAATAAGACTTAGCATCTTTTAGGAAACTGAAGATCACAAAGAATTAATAACCCTAGTCATATAGCTAGTAAGCATTATAAAAGATTATAAAATAAGGTTTTTTTTATACCAAGTTTTACTATCTTGTGGTCTCAGGAGAAAGGAAGAGAGAGAAGGTATATTTAAGGAGCATGGTGCTGAAATATAATTGGGCCTATGAGATATTGTACAAAAAGTTTTGGACTTTGCAAGGGAGAATAAAGAGGCTAAAAGAGAGCCTCCTTCATAAGGCTACCAGAAAACTATAAAGACCAAACTTGACTATAATGGATGTGATTGAGATCTGATCTAACAGAAACTGCAGGAGCTGTCAGGCAGTCAGCCCATCATTTCATAATGAGCTTTATGAAGAAAGAGGGCAATGAGCTAGCTAGGTTTTAAGAGATATGTATATTTTTGGAACTCTTTTCCTTTTTTTTTTTTTCCTTCTCATAAGAATGGAATAACTTTCCACCAGTTTCTTCTAATTTCCTATAGGTTTTTATTTTCAGAAATGACACTTTACCAATAATTTAAAACTAAACAAAAAAACCAAAAACCCCACAAAGCACCTAAAGAAGACTTCCTCAACTTGATAAAGAACATCTACAAAAACCTGGAGTTTGGGCTGGCTGAGTGGCGCGTTGGTTGAGAGCTGGCTTGGGATGCCAGAGGGCCCCGGTTCGGATCCCACATATAAGGGCCAGTGACACTGCCCTCTACAGCTAAGATGCTGAACAACAGCTCGACCGGGAGCTGGGCTGCCTTGGGTCACTGGCGACGGCGTAGGCTGCAGTCCCCTGCTGCAGTGGGCTGCCATAAGCTACCATGTGTAGCCAGTAGCCAGCGTGAGCGGCCAGCAGCCTCTGTGAGCGGCCGTCCAGAGGCCGGCGACTGATCTGCCTCGCCCGGAAAGAGTGCAATGTTGGTGCCAGCTTGGGCTAGTGAAGCAACATCCTCTACAACTAGACTGAAGAACACACCAACAGCAACTTGTCTGTTCCCCTTCCCCTGATTTCCCAGCACTGTTCCCCTTCCCCAATTCCCTAATCAAATCTTAAAAACAAACAAAAAAAACAACAAAAACAAACAAACCTGGAGCTAGCATTATACCCAGTGCTAAGAACTCAGTCCTTTACCCTTAAGATTGGGAACAAGGTGATGGGAGCACCACTGCTATTCGTCATTGTGCTGGAAGTCCTAGCTAGTGCAGTAAGAAAAGGGAGTATAAAGTATACAAATTGGCAAGGAAGAAATAAAACTGTCTTTGTTCAGAGTTGACACAACAATCTATGTAGAAAGGTAAAAAAAATCAACAAATATATAAAAAACAATTATAACAAGGTTGCATGACACAAAATTAATAGGCAAAAGTCAATTGCTGTCCTATATGCCAGCAACTAACAATTGGAATTTGAAATTAAAAACACAGTGGCATTTATAACAGCATAAAAAATACAATAGGTATAAACCTAACAAAATATGTACCAGATAATCATGCAAAAAACTATAAAACTCTGATGAAAGAAATCAAAGAACACCTAAATAGAGAGATATTCTGTGTTCCTTAACTAGAAGCCTTAATATTTTTAATATGTCAGTTTTTCCAAACTCGATCTGTAGATTCAACGCAATCTCAATCAAAATTTCAGCAAGCTATTTCGTAGATCTCAGCAAAGTGGTTCTAAAGTTTATATGGAAAGTAAAAAGACAGAATAATCAATGTGACACTAAAGAAAAAGAATAAACTTAGAGGACTGATACTAATCGACATCAAGATAGTATAAAGCTAGAGTAATCCAGACAATGTAGTTAATGTTGGTGAAAATATAGACACATAGATCAATGGAACAAAATAGAGAGCCCAGAAGTAAATCCACACAAGTATAGTTAACTGGTCTTTTACAAAGGAGCAAAAAGCAATTCAATACAGCAAGAAGAGTTTTCCAACAAATAGTGCTGGAATAATTGCATCTCCATATGCAAAATATGAAACAAGACACAAACTTTACATCTTTCACAAAAATGACATCAAAATGAATTACAGACATAAATATAAATTGAAAAACTATAAAATTTTAGAAGGAAACAAGAGAAAATCTAACGGACCTTGTGTTTGGCAATGAGTTTTTGGATACAATGCCTGAAGCACAATACATGACAGAAAAAGTGACAAGTAGGACTTCATTCAAATTAAAAACTTATATCCTGAGAAAGCACTGTTAAGAGAATAAAAAGACATGCCATAGACTTGGAGAAAATATTTGCAAAACACATATCTGATAGAAGTCTTGTGTCCAAAATCTACAAAGAACTCTTAAGATGAAACAATAAAACAGAATCCAACTTAAAAATGGGCACGGGATCTGAACAGAAAATCAACGTATGGAAAATATGCATTGGAAAAGATGCTCACATAATTTGTCATTAGTAAACTGCAAATTAAAACGACGAGATCCTGCTGTACACCTAATAGAAAGGTTAAAATCCAAAAAAACTGACAATACATAGTGTTGGTGAGAGAGCAGAGCAGCAGAAACTCTCATAAATTGCTGGTGGGAATGCAACATGGCACAGCCACTTTGGAAGACAATTTGACAATTTGTTACAAAGCTAAAATAATATTCCTGGACAACTCACCAATCCTGCTCTGAATAGTTAACCAACCAATTTTAAAATTATGCCCACACAAAAATCTGCATGTGAATGTTTATAGCAATTTTACTAATCATCACCAAAACTCGAAGCAACCCAAATGCTTTTCAATAGATGCATGATAACAAACTATGGTACACCCATACAATGGAATAATATTCAGTGATAAGAAGCAACAAAAAGATGTAGATAAATCTTAAATGTATATTGCTAAATAAAAGATGCTAGTCTAGAAAAAAAGCTACATTCTGTAGGATTTCAATTATATGACATTCTGGGAAAGGCAAAATGATAGGGATGGTATAAAGATCAATGGTTGCCAGGAGGAAGGGAGAGGAATAAAGAATTAAATAGGTAAATCACAGAATTTTTCAGGCAGTGAGTCTACTCTGTATGATGCCTAATGGTGCATATATGTCATTATGCATTTGTCAAAACCCATAGAACTTTATAGCCTAAAACATAAACCTTAATGTATTCAATTTTTTTTTAAATAACTTAGGAGTTAGGGGATCCAAGAAGGAATAAAAACTATGACAAGAGAATCTAACTGTATTAAAATGTATGTTAACTAGTTGTTAATGGATGTTAACTAGAGTTATTGTGATTATTTTGCAACATATACAAATATCAATTCATTATGTTATACACCTAATGTTATATATCAATTATGCCTCAATTAAAAAATGTATGAAACAAACTTACTGAAAGATATGGGGGAAATGGTGCTAACCTAAGAACTTTTTGAAATTAGTGAAGTCCGTAAAACTAAAAGGAAAAAGTACTGTACATTAGCCCTGTACTTTCCCTGATACACTTGTTTTCAGTAGAGATATGGATTAAGGACTTTAATATATTCTTGAATTAAACAGTTATAATAGTAAATGGATGGGGGATGATCGGACCCATATTTCTCCCTCCAGGAGTGTGCGATTACAGACAAGCAAGTGAAGGAGACTAAAATAATCCATGTAGGAATAAAATCATATGAATTTATGTTTAGCTTAAAATAGATACAGGTGACTGCATATAGAAATCTTTATAGATAAGTGCATAGACACAGCTTACTATAAAGTTCCATCTTCTTGCTCCATTGGATCAAAGGACATAAATGACAGCTCAGCAGAAAGGAGCACATCTAACCGAAATCATAGCTTCTTCTAAAAAGAACCAGGGCAACTCCTTGGGGAAATGACTGATTCTAGGACTGGGACACGAAATACGGAAGATGACTACAGAGCATCTTGGAGTGCCAGAAAGTAAGGAAGTGCTCAAATAAAAAAATAAAAAAATAAAAAAAAAACACACAGGGAATAAGTCAAAGGGATACAAATGCCAACTTTTAGTTTCAGCACTTTCTTGAGCTCCAAATGGCCAAAACCAAAACAAGTTGAGCATAATAAGGTAAAATTGTTATAGAACCCCAAATATAAAATAAATATCCATGATTCTATAATGATATAAATCAATACTTGAGAAAATAAATAAATAAATGGGGAAGTAGACAAATCTCCTACTCAGAAGAATTCCAATAGCTAATGTAAATACTGCCCTAAGGAGAAAAAGCATAAACACCCATCCCTTAAGTATGCACTGTGTATAATGACTTCCTTCCCAAAGGTGAAGAAAAGGGAGGGGGAAAAAAAGAGTCGATTTACAGTGGAGAAACCTGACAAGTAATCTGTCAGGTACTCAAGGTTCAACAGTGATAACCTTCATCACATGTTCAACATCAACAGTGATAAACCAGGTTGATCGCATGCACTCTTAGTGTGATGTGATGAAAATGGCACTTTACCACTCCCCAAATCTCATAACTGCAGTTTAATTATGAAAAATATACCGGGAAAATTCCAGTAGAAGGGTATCTTACAAAATGCCTGATAAGTACTCCTCAAAAAATGTCAAGGTCATCAAAATGAAGGTAAGTCTGAAAAACAAACTATCATAGCTAAGGGAGCCTAAGAAGACAGAACAAATAAATGCAATGTTGTATCCTGAATGGGACCCCGGAATAGAAAAAAAGCACATTTGGTAAAAACTAAAGAAATCTGAATAAACTATTAATTGTAACAATTGTACTATACTAATGTAGGATGTTATAATAGGAGAAACTGGAGGTATAGAAGAACTCCATGTACTATTTTCATAATTCTGAAACTATTCTAAAGAATAAATTTTTTTTAAAACAACAGCAACACAAATCAAAGCACTTAATGGCTTTAGCTGCAAAAGTTTTAGCAATAAACTAAATAATGATGTATTGGATTATAATCCTAAGAATAAAATAAATATCCTCGAGTCCTTACCAATGAAAACAAAAATAAGAATGTAGACGCAATAGCAAAAATAGAACGTTCTCACTAGAACATCACAGTAATAGTTGCTGCCCCCATGAACCACTGATAGATGTTGAAATTAGGGGACAGAGTTTAAAGGGAACAGGATATCTGCATAGTCTCAAAGCACCTACACTAAATATTTTTTAACTGCAAAAATTACAAAGGGAAAAATTGTAACTTTAGAGTGGAGAAATTTTGACAGACACAACTTTAACCAGGGATAAAAGTTAACATCACCAGTAATGAGACATTCTGACCTCCTGTACCCTGGTACAATTGGTGCAATACACTGAGAAAACCACATTACTCTGTAGTTCTCTTGCTAATGAAGCATGACCCCGATGTAGTCATGAGAAAACATCAGACAAACTTACAAGGGACATGATACAGAATAATCATTCAGTAATCTTCAAAAGTATCAAGGTCATAAAAGACAAGGAAAAACTGAGGAACTGTCATGATTGGAGGAGAATAAGGCGACAATGAAAACTAAATGCAATGTGTGATCCTGGATTAGATAGTGGAACAGGATGAAATCTAAAATAGGTGTATAGTTTAGTTAATAATGGCATTGCAACGTTAACTTGTTAGTTTGGTAACGGTAGTATTTATATAAGATTTTAACATTGGGAGAGCCAGGATGAAGGGGGTAGGGAAAGTCTCTGTACTATTTTTGTAACTCTTCTATAATCCTAAAAATATCTCAGAATAAAAGATTAAAAAACACAAAGGGAAACAAAACTTCTTTACAAAATGTTTTATATCTGTAAGGGTTTGCCCATTTTGTTTGAGACTGTTATTTTGAGGCAGTATCTTTTTAAGCTTAAATGGTGGCATTTAGCAATGAACTACCAAGGGACAAAATAATCCCTGAGCACTTAATTAAGTGACAATATTTTTCTCCTTCAAAAATATAATAACTCCTTCAAAATATGTCTTGTTCCCTCATTTTTAGAAAAACAGATTTCTTGTCCTTTTTAGTGTGTTCTAAAATGCTTTCAGTTTGGGAAGATTTGGTTCACAGTCAGGTGGATTTCAGTTTTTTGAGAAACTGTTTTTAATTATGACTTAAAGCCAGGTGCATAATCGATGCCAAGGGAAGAAATAACTCATCCAGCCGGTTCCTACTTCCAACGACTTTCTTTAACCCAATAAGGTACTATATCTAATGTATACAAACATAAGCCCTCAATTTATCAACAGCCAAATCTTTTTAGACACAATGTGACTTGGAGTATATCATAAATTCATTCATTCCAACAGTGATTTTACTGATAAAATACCCTTGTGTATATAAAGTTTATGTATATAATACGCTTTATAAGCTAAATGCACATTCTAGAGGAATTTGTAAGTAGAAAAACCAGAGGTTTTAATCTGATAGTTCAGGAACTTGATGGTAGGACTAGGTATTGGACTCATGTCTTTTGGTGCTCTTCCCAAAATTTTGTTCCTATTTTGAAGGCCAACCACAAATGAACTGTTAGGCACTGAAAAGACATCGTTCTCTTTCATGGGATGTTCTCCTCATCCCACCCTCCGGCCTTTTGCACCTACTCAAATATCCTTTTCTCTGTTTGCTTTCTTGGACAGCATATCTTTATTCTTCCTTAATTCATTTATGTATTCAACAAATATCATTTATCAGAACCAACTTTGTGCTAAATGCTAAGAAGAAAGACATGAAAAGAAAGCAACACATTCACATATTAGTGGGGGTGATATGCATGTAAACTTATCACTATTCTGTTTGAAAAGCTTATCAATTGGAGCCCTGTAGGAGCACTGAGATGGCACAGGTTAGGCATGATGAACCATGGGTGAGAAAGCTTTCAGGAGAAGCATGGCGGTTTTCCATAGTAGTATTCTATTGTCTTCACTGAATTGTGCTGTTCTTGGGTTCATATTTTTCTCAAGTTCCATTAGAAGGACTAAAATTTACTAATGATGAGTGAATGAATGAATGGATGAATGAATGAGCAAGCTTTATTGTGGCCTTTCCAATGGAAGCTCTAATGTAGATAATAGATGGCATATCTACTTTTGAACAATGCCCTTTTCTGGGTCACTGTAAAAGAGTGTTTCTACACAGCATTCCTTAATTAGTCATTTTAATTAAGAGTGATTCTAAAGCTCTGACTCATGCTAATCTGTCATTAAACTCATGGGAAATTTGACCTGATAATGTGTCTCAGAATTAGGTTCAAATTGCCCTGGAACCACTAATAATTTTTTTTGTTCTGTTTTAACTGTAGATAGCTAAATATGTCAGGAAAGTAAAATTTTCATCAAGCATATATGAAAGTATTTATTTATTTATTGCCAATCTCTGCCTAACAGTGTTATATTTATTTGCCTTGGGCCATTGTGCTAATCACTGTGACTAATTATTTTATAGAGCCTCAGAATGCAAAGCCTTGAACCTGAAACTAAAGTACATTGTGGGGATTGAGATAAGAAAGTATTGTGTTTGGCTGGAGATAGGGATCAGCAAATAATATACAGAGAAGATGGCAATTGAGCTAGAACTTGACACTTGGTAAAGGAGGCATTCCAATTGGAGGAAGCAGCATAAGATTAGAAACCAGAGTATATAGAAATAGGAAGCAGTTAGTCACCAGCCAAGTAGGGGGGGGGAAAAAAAAAAAAGAATGAGTCTGTGATGTAATTCTTTTCCTAATAGAACCCACAGTCTAATGAGATATTCCTGGAAATTCACTATATAGTGACATATGCCTAGAAAGGCAAGTTAGGAATATGGTGTTGAGAACTGGCTGGGATTATTCTTCCATCATCGAGATACAGAGAGCTAGAAGGTTTTTAATTAGGAAAATTAGGTATTCAGAACTATGCTTTATAAAATTTAAGCATGAAGAACTATTTAGGACAGATTGGAATGTGGACAAGAGACAGAGTGACAAGTCATATTACATGAGTCTTATAAAAAAAATTTGCAAGATAGAGAAGTTTTTCAAATCCTAGGAGTGTATAAACTCCTGGGGTACAAACTATATCTTCTTTTTTCACCAAATAAAAAGTAGGATACCCTTTACTGAGGAGGAAGGAGACATTATACATGGGTCACAATATGAGCAATAGGGTAAATCTGAGATACATGTAGATTGCTAAGATAAAGCTCCAGGAGCAATGATCTTGAATATATAGAAGTGTTTGATTCCATTCAATATCCATCGTACTTCACTAAGGACTGATAGCAAATGGCATGAACTTTGAAGAATATTAATTTGATTAAAATGATTTAGAAGATAAGGTGACAGCATCCCGAATGTCCAGGTAAAAGGGTCAAGTATATAAGCAAGAGATGAAAAGCCCTTGAATTGATTTCCAGTTTCTAGGTCAGCACAGAAGAAGCTGGAAGTTGCAAGTCCATCCTAAACAATGAGTAAAAAGCTGAACAACTGAAAAAATCAACAATTCTTTTTAGATCCATCAGAGAAATGAGGTCCCCAGGCAAACCACTGCCCTCCAAATTGGAAACCAACAGGCAAATACAGAGAATCATGACTTACCAAGAAGTCAAGTTCCTCAGGAAGCAGTGACATAATAGAGAAGCCTGAACTCTGTTGACCAATTGCTGGAGGCTTGGTGTAGATAAATCTGAGAGATAAAAACTCCAGGGGCCACGCAGTTATCAGGAGCCCCCAAACTTTGTGAATTTTGCTTCCTGGAGCTGAAACAAGTTTTCACAGTAAAAAGAGAAAAACCTCCTCCTGCTTCTGGAAGAGGGAGGAAAAAGGAAACTATTTTTGAAAAAGGCCACAGCAGTCTCTTCTTAACAAGGCCTCCCTTCAGGAGAAGCTGTTTAACCAGAGCCTAACCTGCTGGGGTTTTATCAGAAACTAAAACTGTGTATGCAGCTAACAACACAAGGGCATTGTTCAGGGTTGGGAAATAGCAAATTCCAGCTTACTCTAGCCGTTCTGCCACACTGAAAGGGGTGGGGGAGGGGGAGCCTGAGACACATGTGAAGTCTAGAGTCCAGAGGCACAGGCTCACTAAAAAACCGCTGAGTGGCTGAGACCAACTATTAATATAGAACTATATGGAATTCTTTTCTTCCTTACACACCTCACCACCACATTGCAAAACATCTGTCTACAGCAGTTCCATTTATTGAGCACATCATTTCCAGCAATCAGGAAAAATTTTAAGACATACTAAATGTCAAAAAAACAAAATTTGAAGAAACAGAGCAAGCATCAGAACCAGACTCGGATATGGCAAGGATGTTGGAATTTATCAGACCAAGAATTTGAAACAACTATGACTAAGAGGCTAAAGGCTCTAATGGATATAGTAGACAGTATGCAAGAAGTAGAGAGATAGGAATTCAAAGAGAAAGCTAAAAAGAAATGCTCTGAGATCAAAAACAGTGTAACAGAAGTAATAATCTTGATGGGCTTGTGAGGAGACTGGATATGGCTGAAGAAAGGACCTGTGAGCTTGGGGGTATCTCAATAAAAGCCTCCAAAACTAAAATGCACAGGGTGGGGGAAAAAAAGGCTGAGAAAAACTAAAACAGAATATCCAATAATAGTGGGACAACAACAAAGGGCGTAACATACATGTAATAGAATTTTAGAAGGAGAAGAAAGAAAGAAAGAAACAGAAGAAATATTTGAAGAAAATAATGACTGAATATTCCCCCAAATTAAAATTGGACATTAAACCGCAGATCCAAGAAGTTCAGAGAACACAGAGCAAGATAAATGTAAAAAAAATTAAAAAACTAGGAAACAAAACCAAAAAAACCCCTACACATAGGTATATCATTTTCACGCTACAGAAAATCAAAGATAAAGAAAAATCCAGAAAACCAATGGGGGAAAAAACAAAACAACAACAACAAAAATCTCTACTTTACCTATAGAGGACCAACTTTGCTTCAGATCATGAAAGCAAAAAGAGAATGTAATAAAATATTTAAAGTGTTGAGAGAAAAAAATCTGACTTAGACTTTCTGTGCACTGCAAAATTAACTTTCAAAAGTGAGGAAGAAACAAACTTTCTCAGACAAACAAAAATTGAGGAAATTTGTGGCCAGTACACCTGCCTTGCAAGCAATGTTAAAGTACATTCTTTAGGGAGAAGGGAAACAATAAGGGTCAGCATCTCAAATCTACATAAAGAGATAAAAAGCATTAAAGAATCCATAAGATTAAAAAAAACTATTTTTAGGGCCAGCTGAGTGGTGCGTTGGTTAAGAGTTGGCTTGGGACGCCAGCTCTGAGCAGCAGGGCCCCGGTTCAGATCCCACATTAAGGCCAGTGACACTGCCCTCTACAGCTAAAATGGTGAACAACAGCTCGACCTGGAGCTGGGCTGCCATGAGTCGCCGACAATGGCGTAGGCTGCAGTGAAGCTGCACTGGGCTGCCATAAGCTACCATGAGTAGCTGGCAGCCTGTGTGAGCTGCCAAGAGCCACCGTGAGCGGCCGTCCAATGGCCAGCGAGCAACTGCCTCATCCGGTAAGAGCGCAATGATAATACCAACATGGGCCAGTGAAGTGATGCCCTCCACAACTATATTGAAGAACCAAAGGACAGCAACTTGTCTGTTCCCCTTCCCCAATTCCCCAACGGAAAATTACCCAATAAAGTCTTAAAAAAAAACCACAACTAATTTTTTATTCTTAATTGATCTAACATCAGATTGTTCAAAATAATAATAGCAACAATGTGTTCAATTATGTACGCTTACGAGGTCTGACAATTAAGTTCGTGAAATCATCCTAGAAAAAGTACTACATACCTCATTGCTGAATATCACTATGGTCACCTTCAAAGTACACCACTTGGGAAGCTATGCACCAATGCCAGCACCTAGTCTACCCTTCAAAGCAATTTTGGAACTCTTTTTGGAATGGCCAAAGCTGATGTCTTATTATCCTTGATATCCTGAATGTCATCAAAATGTCTTCCTTTCAATATTTATCTTCAGATAAATAAAGAAGTCACTGGGGGAAGGTCAGGTGAACAGGGAGGGTGTTCCAATACAGTTATTTGTTTACTGACTAAAAACTCCCTCACAGACAGTGCCGTGTGAGCTGGTGCATTGTCATGATGCAAGAGCCATGAATTCTTAGTGAAAAGTTCAGGTTGTCTAAATTTTTCATGCAGTCTTTCCAGCACTTCCAAATAGTAAACTTGGTAAACTGTCCAGTTGGTACAAATTCATAATGAATAATCCCTCTCATATCAAAAAAGGTTAGCAACATCATTTTGACTCTTGATTTGGACTGATGGAATTTTTTGGTTGTGGAGAACTGGTTGACTTCCATTATGCACTTTGACGCATTGTTTCAGGGTAGTATTGCTACACCCATGTTTCATCACCAGTGATAACATGGCCTAAATCATCGCCTTGCCTCTCCAAAAGGTCTTGGCAAACTTTGACTCTCCTTTGCTTTTGTTCCTCGGTGAGCTCCTTCGGGACCATTTTTGCACATACCTTTCTGATACTAAGATTTTCAGTTAATATTTTCATCACTGTTTCTCTGTTGATGTTTATTTTGTCTGCTATGCTTCTCAGTCAGCTGATGACTTTGATGTACAATTCAATGAATTTTTGCAATGTTTTCATCAGTTCTGCTCGTTACTGGCCACCCTGACCTCTCTTCATTAGTGACACATTCTCTCCCCTCAGAAAAACATTTAATCCATTTGTACACTGCCATTTTCTTCATGGCATTATCCCCATAAACTTGGACTAACATGTCCCTGATTTCACTTCCACTTTTGCAAGTTTGAAAAGAAATTTAATGTTTGTTTGTTTTTCTAATTCAAGCTCAGACATTCTCACGACAACACACAAAACCACTCAAAACACTCAACAATAATGAATGACACTCAGCAAGACACTGCCACACGTCGACATGAACACAGCTGTGAGACGCTGATATACCAAGGTTATGAAACATTACCAAGCTATTTGTACAGTGCTGCCAATATAAGCATACGGTGGCCAGTTCATGAACCTGTCAGGCTTTGTAGCAATGAAAAGTAAATTTCTCAACATGGTGAAGAGCATTTATAAAAAAAGAAAAAGAAAAACAAACAAACAAAACCTCACAACTAATACCCTAGTCAAAGGTGAAAGACTGAAAACATTCCCCCTAAGATAAGGACAAAGACAAGAATGCCTATTTTTGCCACCCTAATCAGAATTGTACTGGATGCCCTACTGAGAGGAATTAGAAAAGAAAAAGAAGTAAAAGGCATCCAAATTGGAAAAAAAACAAAAAAACTAATACTAGCTCTATTCACAGGTGACATACCCTTATATATATATGTAAAATCCTAAAAAAAAAACCCACTCCCTCAAAAAATACCCAGAAACTATGAGAGATAATTCAGTAAATTTGCAGGATACACCTAAACACACAAAATCAGTTGTATTTCTACACGAAAGAAATGAACAGCTAAAAAGTAACAACAGAACTACAAAACAAATAAGGTATAAACTGATAGAACTGCAGGGAGAAATAGATGAATCCACTATGATAGTTGGAGACTTCAATACCTCTCTATCAGAAATGGACAGAACTGGCAGGCAGAAAATCATTAAGGTCATAGTTGAACTCAACAATATCATCAATCAACTGGATATAATATATCTATAGACCACTTCATCCAACAACCGCAGAAAACATGGTCTTCTAAGTTCACATGGAACATTCACCAAGATAGATCACATTGTGGGCCATAAAACACACCTTCACAAATTTAAAACAAGACAAATCATAAGATGTCTGCTCTCAAGACTACAAGGGAATTAAACTCAAAATCAATAACAGAAAAATAGCTGCAAAATCCCCAAATACTTGGATATTAAACTTTGCTCTTCTAAATAGCACATAGGTCAAAGAAGAACACTCAAGAGAAGTTAAAAAATATTGGGGCAGGGTAGGTATTGACTATGAAGGAAATTCCTGAGGAGGATTTTAATTTTATTTAAGTGTTTATTTAAGTGTTTTTTTTTTCTTTTCAATTTTTCATTTCTATTGTTATAATATTTGCATGTTATATTTTAGCAGACATGTATCTAATCAACTAGATTTTTAGTTTATTGGTTTTAATATTCTCTAATATTTTTATAGCACATAATTTATAGCTATCCTTATTTCTACATGCTGACAACATGTTTCTATCTTTGGCTTTTATGAAGTAACGTCAAAGGTTTTCCGATATATTAGGCTCTTCAAGGAACCAGTTTTAGGTTTTTTAAGTCATTGCTATTAGGTTTTAGATCACTATGTGTTTTTAAATTTTTCATATTTTCATACAAATTATTGTATTTTTTTGTTTTGTTGGTATAATTTTTATAGATTCTATATCTAAACAGGCATCTTATGTATTTGAACTCCTTTGTCCTTTTATTTAAATTTTCAGCTTTATTAATGTACAATATGACTGTAGTTAACACTACTGTGTGAAAAATAAAGTCATTAAGAGAGCAGGTCCTAAGAGCTGTCATCAAAAAATTTTCTTTTCTTTCCTTTTAATTGTATCAATGAGATGATAGATGTTAACTAAACTTATTGTGCTAATAATTTCACAATACATGTAAATTAAACCATCATGCTGTACACCTTAAACTCATAAAGTGATGTATGGCAATTATTTCTCAGTAAAACTGGGACAAAAATAATTAGACACCTAGCATTCAGAGTTGCTCCCATTTGCTCCTACTTTCTTACTTTTCCCTGAGTTAGTGATCAAACAATATTGAACTATTTTATGTCTAAATTCATTTTTATGTGTATACAAAACTTTATTTCTCATATATACATATCTCACATAGATCCATCTCATATCTTTTCAAAATTCAAATTGTAATGGGCACAGCTCTTCTAGCAAACATTTTTCAAGGCTGTTCTCGAATTAAATGAACGCCATCCATACTCTTGCCTCTGAACCCGCTACCCCTGTTATAATGTGTTTCTCTTTTTTCTTCGCTTTTATGAAAACAACCATTCCCAGAGCTTAGCTCAAGTTATTCTTCTTTGAAGGACTTATCCTTTCTCGTTTTATTCTTTCTTACTACCTACCCACATTGAAAACTTGTGTTGCTTTCATAATATTTACTTGGTACATGTGCTTTCTTGTTTTGTTGATCTCTTTTATGTATGTGTCTTCTCTATCCAAGAGAAAGCTCTACTTTTCTACCACTGAGGGGTAGGACAGTTTTCGTATCCCTAATATATTCATATATATATATATATATATATATATATATATATATATATATATATATATAAATGAATCAAAGACTATATTAATGATGACTTTGGCATTTCCAAGCTATGCATATTCTTTTTTTATTAAAATTTATTGGGATGACAATGGTCAACAAAACTGCATAAGTTTCAAGTGTATAATTTTAAAATACATCATCTATATATTGCATTATGTGTTCATCACTCAGTCAGTTCTTCTTCCAGCACCATATATTTGGCCCTCTTTACCCTCTTCTACTGCCCCCCTCCCCCTTCCCCCTCTGCTCATGACTATTGTTTGATCTATGAGGTGTTGTTTCTTTATTTGTTTGCCTTGTTCCTTTGTTGTCTTCAGTTTTATATCCCACATATGAGTGAAGTCGTATGGTTCTTGACTTTTTCTGTCTGACTTATTTCACTTAACATAATCTCAAGATCCATCCATGTTGTCACAAATGGCAGTATTTCATCTTTTCTTATGGTAGAATGTAAATTGGTGCAGCCGCTATGGAACGGTATGGAGGTTCCTCAAAAAATTAAGAATAGAATCACAATATGACCCAGCAATTCCTCTCCTGGGTATTTACCCAAAAAATCTGAAAACATTTATCTGTAAAGATATATGTGTTCCGATGTTCACTGCAGCACTATTTAACGGTGGCCAAGACATGGAAACAACCAAAGTGTACTTTGATAGGTGATTGGATAAAGAAGATGTGGTGTATCTATACACTATGCATATTCTTTAGGAATAGGTTGCTCATATCCTTATTCTTTTAATTTTTTAAAGATTTATCTACAGGATTTTGTGTCACCAAAATTGTTCAGTCATATTTTTGGCTTACATAAGCCAATATAGGGGATACACTGAGCCTATTATACAGCCTGTTTCCCAGAGCTAACATCTTGCCCTACAAATAGTGACAGCTACATAAGTGTGTGTGGTTGTTCTTGGTGATGGTAATTTTTAGTATTGCAGTTCATATTCAAGTCTTTTCCTTATTTAAGGAAATGGGCATTATTTCCTTCCAAGGGTATTTACATATTAACCAGAAGAAAAAAATTAGAGTAATAATGGTCTGAGAAATATTAAGTAACAGGCTGCAGATTTTGAAGGTGGTTGTGCACAATACTTCCATTTACATTCTTCTGTTGCAGGGGAAGACCTAATACAATAAAACAGTAGAGACATTGGACTGATAATCCAGGTCCAATGAAGGAGATAATCATTTACTGCTATAAGTTCTCATTAGGCAAAAGTTCCTCCTATTCAAGTTTGTTGTCATTAAGTTGATAAATCATGACATTGAACCTCACCAGGTATAGCTGTGACTCCTTGGTGTGATGGGGATGTGAGTTAAGTGTAGTGTTTCCTACGGCAGTTCTCCTAAGCACATCCTTGCCACTGTTATTCCCACATTAGCAACATGGGAAGCTTGTTTTCTTTCCACCATTATTGTGTTTGACCTTTGTACCACTAATGGAAGCAAAACAGCTCTTAGTCCTTGCTGCTCTTTTCACATTCATTTGATAACTTGAGACCAAACCTAAGGTGCTCAGGAGTTCCCCCTCAGCTCAGAAAAAGCCATGTTTGAATTCAGTGTAGTATTACAATGTTTACTGAGGCTCTTCAGAGCCAAAACATACTACAAAAAATTAGTTGAAGTGTCGTTATTACGTTTGTGCCTCCATTATAATGCTATGTTTATTTCTGAAAGTGGTTACATTGCTAAAAATTCAACCTTGAAAAGACTGAATAGAAATTTAGATATTTTTAAAAACTTTTTTGCCTTCTATGTATGTTTCTGCTTGTATATAAGTTTCTTAAACAACTTCAGATTGATGCCAAGGACTTCTGTAGAGGACTGTGGACTCTTAATCTTACTCTGAAAACTAAGAAGAGAGTAAGTTTACATTTTCATTTTACCCTCTCTCTTTTTTAGTTCATTTACTTTGTCTAACATGGTAATGAAATGCTCTCCTTTGTGAAGGTTCTATATACACGGCCCTAAACTAAAGATGATAATTATTTTCTGTGGCAAAGTTTCAAAATATGAGAAAAGTTCTCCAAAACAGACTTGGAGAAAAGAAATGAAATGTTATATTTGAACACTCATAAGCACATTTTTCTTCATCAAAAGTAAAATGGTTAGAAAAAAATAAACCTAAAAGTTAGCCCAAAACAGATTAATTTTAATTAAGGCTCAGAGAAAGATGACAAGTATATTGAAAAATGACTTTCTTTTCTTTGCTTTCCTTTTCATTTCCTTTCATGGCTTATGCTTGAGGTCAGAAGATTTTCTAGACCAGCAGATGCTCATTATGGAGCAAAAAATTAGAGCAGTTTCAGCTATTCCAAGTAAGGATCTGCTAGTATTGGGAAAAATAGGATGCTAACATACTTACCCAGACTTCGCAATTGTTTTAGTCTAAAATATTCATTGAGCTCTTGCAAACCCCAAGACACTGATCTATGCACCATAAACACTACAGAGATGGATAAATTTTAAAAACATGCCAATCTATTGTGCTATTGACATAAATGTACATGGTCTGTGTAAGGAACCCAGTGGAGGCCGGGTTAGAAGTTCATGTTAGGTAAAGAAGTAAATCAGGCTTCAAGACGATCAATGAATACTGCAGTGCCCAGAGAGGGTGCTATATCCACATGGACCTTTTAAACCTGGACCTAAAGTGTCCAGGGGAAAGGAAACTACGGAGGAAGACCAAGTTTTCTCAACCTAAAATATGCCTTTTGGGATATTGATTTTAAGCTGGTTATCATTAAGAAACAAAAAAGTCAGAAAGAACTTTTGACTTACCCCTTTACCTAAAGGAAATCAGATAGAAAGAGCTTCTTGCATATTCACCTTATCATATTTATATTAAGTGTGGCAAACAGGGAGAAATTTAGGAAAGCCTATTTATTAAACTCCTCTCTGTGTCCCATTTTTTCTTGAGGGTTCTGCAAGAATTTGTTTACCGCATGTTTGCTCTTTCTCAAACCTGAGAACTGCCTATTTTCCCTTTGAAATCCCAGACCCCTGCCTCTCTCCTCTGTCCAGAATTGCGTGTAAGCCTCTAATGCACAATGTGTCCTTGGGTCTCTTATTCTTACGGCACCCCCATATATACATATGTCACAAATGTGAACATTTTCTCATGTTAATCTATGTAACATTTAATTTATTATTAGTCCAGCCAGACGAACTTCTAAGAGTGGGAAGAAAATTATTTTTGTGACCTCACACTGCTATTGATCAAGCACTTACTATGTGTTAGGCACTTCAGTGAGTGCTTTATATATACTTTCTCATTTAATTATCACAAGAGTCATATGAAATAGATTTTACCACAGATGAGAAAACTGAGGCTCAAAATGAATATATAATTACCTCCAGTGGATGCCACTAATTAAAATCTGTGCATTTCAACATGGTTTCTGTGCTGTCAGTGAGACACAAAGTGAAAAAATATAAAATTGCTGGTGATTCTTTTATGCATTTATTATGCAGATGCCACGTTATTTTAATATTATACTGTCAGCAAGAAATCTCAACCATTTATCTAAGATAACTCTGAACATTACCTGCTATGATATAAGAACATTCTTCCAGAGATATAATCAGAACTACCCTCTCCTCCCCCGAACCAAAAAACCCTTAATTTTGAAAAAAAGTAGTCAAACTTAGAGAAACTGAAAGAATAGCCATACTTTAAACAATTGTGGGCCGGCCGAGTGGCGCGATGGTTAAGAACTCGCTTGGGATGCCAGAGGGCCCCGGTTCGGATCCCACATATGAGGGCCAGTGACACTGC
>NW_017731753.1:267642-273540 GCF_001890085.2 Hipposideros armiger | reverse complement strand
CAGCAACTTGTCTGTTCCCCTTCCCCCAATTCCCCAGCACTGTTCCCATCCCCCCAATTCCCCAATAAAAATCTTAAAAAAAAAAAAATTGTATACCATTCATTTAGATTCAACAGTTGTCAAAATTTGGGAACATTTGCTCTATCACTCCCTTCCTCTTTGTTCTCTCTCTCTCTGCTTCCCTTCTCTCCCTCTGTTGTCTTGTAAAATATCCTATAGTCAGAGATTTTATGATTATGTCCTCATGAATGGATTCAGAAGAAACATTTTTTTTGGCAAGAACACCACATAGGTGAGGTTATTTACTTTCCATTGCATCACTTTGGAGGCATATAATAACATCTGCTTGATTCACAAATGGTCATTCTAACTTTTGTCTCTGAGTTTAGATGAAGTCTATCACATCTTTTCCTTATAAAAGAGCCTTTCTCCCTTTATAAATAAGAGAGTCTACGGGGTATATGACATGAAACTTAAAAATGAACAAATATGTTGTTTCCCAATAACTTCTCACCCAAAGACGTTAGCATTTATTGGGTACCTCTTGCCCAAATCAAATATCATATTGTAGTTGTGTAATGGTGATTCTGAAATTCTAAAATTTCTGCCATGTATTTTAGTTGGCGTGTAACAATGCACTTTGGGGTATATAATATATGTAAAAGCAAAGTTTATGGCAATCATAGCACGTGGTCAAGAAAAAAACAACTCAACTATATTATTGCAAGTTTGTTATACTATATGTGAAGTAATATATTATCACTTGAAACTAGATAATAATAAATACATACAATATGAATCCTAAAGTGACCACTGCTAAAATAACAATATAAATAATTATAAATGAAAGGCAAAAAAATGGGAATTAGCTGAAGTCATTTTTTAAAAACAAATTATTGCAGGTGGTTCTAGATGGTGACCTAGGAAGATCCTGAAATCACATTCTGTCATGGACACAATGAATCGAAAGCTACAAATGGAACAATTCCCTCTGAAAAAGGCATGAAAACCAGCTGAGCAGTTTCTTCAAATCAGCAAAGGAGAAAAGGGCCACACTGAGGCAGGTGGGAGAGGCTGAGATACAGTCTCACCATAAACCCCACCCCTGGCACAGCCACACACAATCTGGAGGGAACTCACAATTCCAGCACTTCTCTCTGAGGAGCAAAGCATTTACACCTCACACTAGCATCCCAACTTTAAAGACCTGCATATGAGAGACATGTCTCCAAAACATCTGGCTTTGAAAACCAACAGGCCTCACTTCCATGAAACCCAAAGGGCCTTAGCAAACTGAAAAACTGCTTTTAAAAGGCATGTGCACAGACTCACTGAAACCAGGGCCCAGCACAAAGCAGCAGTTTGAAAAGCCCCCAGACTATGAGTATATGTGAAGGTGATTCATGTGTTAATCTTAACGCATCTGTCAAAGGCATAGGGGTCTATTGAGATACTCTGCAGGGACAGAGTCACTGCTGGGTGTCATTTTTGTGTGTTTCCTCTACCTTGCTTAAGCCAGTGAGCACCATTTATTTTTCCTTCCTTGGTGGGTACCATTTTCATGCTTTCCCTCCTCAGCCACACTCCAGTGTCAGTATCTACCAAAGGAGAGCTTTTACATATATGTCTAGTGCCCCAGTTTCTGCATCTGCGGCTCAGAAAACACCCCTTGGTTTGCCTGACTCTGGAGGCCAAGGGGCTTGAATTCCTGGGTCCCATGGAGCTGTAACAATTGGCAAGACAGTACTTGGCAGACTACCGCCCCCCAGAGCACAACACAGAGACTATATTGAAACACACTCCCATCTTTCTGAGAAAGAGGCCTGTTTGTGTGTCCAAGAGCTTTGGCCTGACCAGACTTCTGGTGCAGCCTACAGAGGTGCTCTCAGGGAATGGAGGCCAGCAGATGCAATCTTTGTGCTTACCCTCTGCTTCACTCCAGCTTGCTGGTATCTCGCAGAAAGGAGCTTATATACTTGTCTGGAGCTCTAATTTTTGCAGCTGCTTCCAGGGGACACCTCTACATCACCTAGCTCAGATGGCCAATGGAGAAAGAGTTCTTAAGCAGTCTCCACCCTCAGGGTACAGGAAGAAGAAAAAGACCCAGGAGTTCAGTCTTTCTGTGCAAGAAGCCTAAAAGCTTATTATCATATCTGTAGCCTCAGGGGAAAGCTTCTAATTAAACACTCATCTGAGAGCTGACTGTAAAACCTTCCTTGGAATATGAACACTGTCTTTGTACTTCCATTCTCCAGAGCACCAGTACCTATTGTAGCAGAGCCCTAACAAGTGTCGGGCATCCCATGTTTTACATCTAAAAGTAACAGAATGCACATTTTTCTCAAGTACACGTGTGACATTCTTCAGGATAGACCATATGTTAGGCCACAAAGCAAGTCTTAATAAATTTAAGATGATTGAAATCATATCAAGCTTCAATAGTATGAAATTAGAAATTAGAAATCAATAACGTGAAAAAAACTGGAAAATTTACAAATATGTGGAGATTTAACAACATGCTGCTGAACAACCAATGGGTCAATGAAACAAAAAAAGTCAAAGGAGAAATCAAAAAACATACTTTGAGACAAATGAAAATATAACATGCCAGAATTTATTTGATGCAGTAATAGTAGTTCTAAGGGAAGTTCATAGCGATAAATATTTACCTCAAGAAACAAGGAGAAAAACCTCAAATACACAACCTGACTTTGCAATTCAAAGGACTAGAAAAAGAAAAAACAAAGCCCAACGTTAGTAGAAGAAAGGAATAACAATGACTAGAGTGTAAATCAATGAAATAGAGACTGAGAGGACAATAGAAAAATTAATGAAACTAAGAGCTGGTTCTTTGAAAAACAAATAAAATTGACAAACCTTTAGTTAGCCTCACCGAGACAAACAAACAAAAAACAACACACACACACACACACACACACACACACACACACGCACTAAACAAAAACAAAAAAACAGAGAGCTTAAATATCAGAAATAAAAGAGGAGATGCAATTGATACCACAAAAATAAGAAACTACTATGATCAGAAGAGACTGCTTTGAACAATTATACATGAACAAGTAAGACAACCTAGAAAAAATAGATTCTTAGAAACACATAACCTTCCATGATTGAATCATGAAGACATAGAAATTTGCATTAGACCAATTGCTAGTAAGGGGATTGAATCGGTAATCAAAAACATCCCAACAAACAGAAGTCTGGGACCAGATAGCTTCTCTGGTGAATTATCACAAACGTTCAAAATGAATTAATATCAATTTTTCTCAAATTCAAAAAATAAAAGAGAATGGAATGCTTCCTAACTCATTTTACAAGGCCAGCATTACTCTGATACTAAACCCAGACACGTATGCCACATACACAAAGAAAAAATTACAGGCCAATATCCCTGATAAACATAGATGCAAAAATTCACAGCAAAGTATTAGAAAACTGAATTCATCAATACACTGAAGGATCATACACCACAATCAAGTGGGGTTTATTCTAGGGATATGAGAATGGTTCAACATCTGTAAGTGGTCAGTGTGATACACTACATTAACAAAATGAAGGATAAAAATCAAATGATCATCTCAATAGATGCACAAAAAGCATTTGACAAAATTCAACATCCGTTTACAATAAAAACTCTCAATAAAGTGAGTACAGAGAAAATGCACCTCAAAATAATAAGTAACATATTTTTAAAAGGCCACAGCTAACATAATTCCACAGATAACAACAGTGAAAAGCTGAAAGCTTTTCCTCTAAAAATCAGGAGCAAGACAAGAATGTTCATTCTTGCTACTTTTATTCAACATAGTATTGGAAGTCCTATCTGGTGCAATTAGAAAAAGAAAGGAAGGAAGGAAGGAAGGAAGGAAGGAAGGAAGGAAGGAAGGAAGGAAGGAAGGAAATGAAATAAAAGGCATCCAAATTAGAAAGGAAGAATTGAAATTGTCATAATTTATAGATAATATAATATTATATGTTGAAGATTCTAAAGACCACTGAAAAACTGTTAGAATAAATGAATTCAGTAAGGTTGCAAGATACAAAAATCAATATATAAAATGCCGCTGTGTTTCTATTTACTACAATGAACTATCAGAAAGAGAAATTAACAAGAAAACAACCCTATTGATAATTGCATCTAAAAGGAATAAACACCTAGGAATAAATTTAATCAAGAAGGTGAGGTACCTGTACATTTAAAAATAAACACTGACGAAAGAAATTGAAGAAGACACAAATAAATGGAAAGATATACATGCTCATGGGTTATATTAAATGTTGTTAAAATGTTCATACTACCTAAAGCAATCTACAGATTCAATGCAGTCCTATTCAAATTTCAATGGCATTTTTTCACAGAACTAAAACACACAATCCTAAAATGTGTATGGAACCACAAAAACCCCAATTAGCCAAAGAAATCTTGAAATAGAAAAACAAAGCTGGAGGCATTATGCTCTCTGATTTCAAACTATATTATAAAGCTATAGTAATCAAAACAGTATGGCAAAAACAGACACATAAATCAATGAAACAGAACAGAGAGAGCTCAGAAAATAATCCCATGCATATATGGTCAATTCATTTACAACAAAGAATGAGAGGATACACAATGGGAAAAGGACACTCTCTTCAGTAAATGGTGTTGGGAAAATTGGACAGCCATATACAAAATAATGAAACAAGACCACTGTCTTACATTACATACAAAATTAACTCTAAAGTGACTAAAGACTTAAATGTAAGACCTGAATTCATAAAATCCTAGAAGAAAACAGAGGCAGTAAGCTCCTTGACATTGGTCTTGATGATTTTTGGGGATTTGACACCAAAGGCTACAAAAGCAAAAATAAAAAAGATGGATTACATAAAACAAAACAAAACCAAAAACCAAACTTCTGCAAAGCAAGGGAAACCATCCGTAAACTGAAAAGGCAGCCTATTGAATGGAAGAAAATATTTGCAAATCATATATCTGATAAGGGGTAAGTATCCAAATTATATAAAGAACTCATACAACTCAATGGCAAAACAAAAAAAATACACTACAGTACAACTTAAAAATGGGCAAAGGATCTAAATAGACATTTTTCTAAAGAAGATATACACACTGCCAACAGGCACATGAGAAGATGCTCAACATCACTAATATCATGGAAATGCAAATCAAAACCACAAGGCGATAACATCTCACACTTGTTAGAACGGTTATTATAAAAAATACAAGACATAACAAGTGCTGGCAAGGATATAGAGAAAAGAGAGGAATTGCGCACTATTGCTGGGAATGTAAATTGGTTCAGTCACTATGAGAAACAGTATGGAGCTTCCTCAAAAAAATACAAATAGAACTACCATATAATCCAGCAATTCCACGTCTTGATATTTATTCAGAGAAAGCAAAAATACTAATTTGAAAAAAATACGCGCACTTCCATGTTTGTTGTAGCATTATTTACAATAGCAAAGATATGGAAACAACTTAAGTGTCCTTAGATGGATAAAGAAAATGTGGTGTATAGGTACAATGGAATACTACTCAGCCATAAAAACAATGAAACCTTGCCACTTGCAACAACATGGAAGGACCATGAAAGAATTATGCTAAGTGAAATAAGTCAGAGAAGGACAAACACCATATGTTACTTATATGTGGCATCTAAACAACAACAACAACAAATAAAGTCATAGATACAGAGAACTGATTGACTGATGGTTGCAAGAGTAGTGGGAGGGATGGGCAAATGGGTGAAGGTCAAAAGGTACAAACTTCCAGTTATCAAACAAATAAGTCATAGGGATGTAATGTACCGCATGGTGACTATAGTTAATAATACTGTATTGCAGATCTTAAACTCTTCATCGCAAGAAAAAAAA
>NW_017731753.1:264097-267410 GCF_001890085.2 Hipposideros armiger | reverse complement strand
ATACAAGAAAGAAACTTTAATTATAACGACACAAATAGCTTATCATAAAAAGATGGGAAAACATATACAATGCTAACACTAATCAAAAGAATACTGAAGTGACTACATTAGTATCAGACAAAGGAGAGTTCATAGTAAAGAAAGTGAGGTAAAGAAGATAATTTTATAATTATAAAGGGATCTATTATTATAACCGCAATTTTAAAATTTATGAAAATAGCAGAGCTTTTAAACTGATAAGAACAGATGTTACACTTGATCTTTGCCAAAAGGCCGAGAAGCGATACATAAGGAAATAAAAACTGATAAAACTGCAAGGAAAGAAAGACAAAACCACAATTACACGTACAAATTGCAATGCTGCGCTCTCGAGAAATAATAGAATAGACAAAAATATCATCAAGAGTATAACAAACTTGAAGAACCCTGTCAACTTATTTGACTTAATTGGCATTTTTAGAACACTCCACCCAACAACAGAACATTTTTTTCAAGTGTACTTGGAACATTTATACAGACAGACTATGTTCTGGGTCATAAATCAAGCCTCAATAGATTAAAAAAAGATGAAGGTAATGCAAAGTACTTCTCTGATTACAATGGAATTAAATTAGAAATGTACAAAAGAAGGGTACTGAGGAAATTTAGAAGACTGATCATAACAAACACTGGCAAGAATGTGGAGCAGTTGGAGCTCTCATAAACTACTTGTGGCACATTCATTTCATTAAAAACTTTAGCAGCTTCTTAAAAAGTTAAACATACACCTCCCACGTGATCTATCAACTCCACTCCTGGAGAATTAAATGCATGTATCCATAAAAGCCTTATACATGAAGTTTCACAGTAGCATTATTTGCTACAGTCAAAAACCAGAAGCAAATGTAGTTAATAGTTGAATGGATAAAAAAAAAATTGTTATGTATACCTACTACTCAGCAATAAAAAAAAATAAACCATTGACACATACACTAACATGGATGAATTGCCACATAATATGCTCAAAGAAATAAGAAAAAAAATATATGCTGCATTATTCCATTTATATATAATTCTAGAAATTGCAAACCAATCTAGAGTGAAAGTCAAAACTCATCCAATGGTACAATTTAAATCTGCATAATTCATTTAATGTCAATTATACCTTAATAAAGCTGTTAAAAACTAAGTAAAATTAAATTCATGGCTAAAAAAAATTTTTGAAATGTATATAGATACTTCAGAGTAGTTTCACCTCCATGTCTGTATCTTTCACCATATACTATATAACAGAATAAATTACTAATGTATAAGACAGAGAGAAAAGAAACATTTAAGTCCTAGAAAAAATATACATGAATATCTTTTAACTAGTTATTGTTTGAATATAAAAAGCCTTTGGATTTGAGTATTTTGATTTTATATTTTCTCCCTTTTGAAATTGTCTTATCATTTGTGTTACCTCTATCACGGATTGTCTTGTGTAGGCCATATCATACAAAGAGTAGAGAGGTTTACTTCTCCAATTCTTATGCCTCTATTATAGATTTGCTAACCACAGCTCCACTATAAAAAAAAAAAGTATGTTTTGTGCTCAATGCCAAACGATTCACAAACATTTTGTGAGAAAAACATAATTATTTCTCTTTCTTATTACATATCAAGAAATAAAATCTCCTAACTGGGACAATGTTTAAGATTACACACTCTCATACCTTGCATTGAAGGAGGCAGCGTCACAAAAAGAAGTTATATATCTCCAAACAACGTTTAAGTTGTATAAACAACTTTGTATAAACTGGTTGTATAAACAAAATTCTTAGAAGTAAAAACAAGATAGGGCAGAACAATCTTTTTCACTTATAACCTCATCTAATTCTCAAAACATCCCCAAGTAATAAGTGGTATTATTTATTACTGTATAAAATAAATAAAGTCTCGAGATTGAGAGACTGTGAAGAAGTCGACCATACTAACCAGTAACTAATTTTAGAGGCACTACGTCAGCTCAGGTCTGTGATTTCAAGGTACATGATCTGACCATTATCCTCGGCTAATCCAGACTATACATTTTAGAAATGATTTGAATTATCTGTCATTGTGTAACAAACTACCCCAAAACATAATGACCTAAAATAACAACTTAACCCACAAACCTACTGTTTAGGCAGAGTTGAGGAGGGAAGGCTTCTTTACCCCACACAGCATCAGAAGCGATGGTTTCAGTGGGATGGAACTGATGGATCCGCTTTTCAAATGGCTCCTTCAATTCTAGGCAAATTGGTTCCAGCTGTCAGCTGAGCGTTTACCTAGGATTATTGGTTGAAATATGGCCTCTTCAAGTGGCCTTTCTGCATAGGCTAGTTGTGGTTTCCTTATATGTGTAGCAGCTGGGCTCCAAAAGCAAGCCTCTCAAAAGTACCAGGTGGGAACTATATCATCTATTATAACCCAGCACCAAGAGCTATATAGCATAGTCACAGCTCACTCAGATTCAAAGGTGCGTTACTTACACAAACCCTACCGCTCAATAGGTGTATTGATACCACATTATAAAAAGAACAGGTGAGATGAAATATAATGTGGGGGCCACCTTTTAAAAATACTATCTACCATAGAAATCACAGAGAATATTGTTTCTCAAGGTATGTCTGTATACCATCTCAACAAAATTACCTGACGAACATGCTCAAATGATGATTCTTAGGTACCTGCTAAGAAATATATAATTTAAAACTTTGAGATCAAGGCCCAGAATTGCACATTCTAAATAAATTATTTGGGTATGTTTTATGCATCGCAAAATTTGAGAACACTGTAACTAGTCCAACTTTCTCACTTAAAAAGAACTAGGGACATTAAAAGACTTGCAAGAACAGAGTTAAATATGCTATTTTCAGCCTCTCTTAATTTTGCTGAATTATTAAGAACAAGTTTCTTTATGAGTTCTATCATAAAGATCATAAAGAGTAAGCCCAGGAAACACCATTGCAAGCCCAAATGCCTACAGGGTAAGAAGGTGAGGTCAATGAGTGTGGCAGATCTGATGGAAGATAAAATAAGAAATCAGGTCATTAACTAGAAACAGCATGATCAAAAACCTAGGGGAAGATAAAGTTTCAATCAGGACCCAGTTCACTTGGAACTAAGGCAAAATAAGGCAAATAAGGCAAAGATGATGGCACAACAATAAAAAGGTAACACAATGATAGATAAATGAAAGATCCCATGGAGGTCATAAAACGCCTTTGATCCAAGATGGCTCCAGTACCCAACACTTGAAGGGCAAGGATATTTACTAAATGTTCATTGTATAAAAGGTACGATTGGGTGA
>NW_017731753.1:256267-260872 GCF_001890085.2 Hipposideros armiger | reverse complement strand
AAAAAAAAAAAAAGTCTTACATATACAACGTTGCCTCAGTCTTTGGAATTTTCATGCTTATGTGAATTCCCCATACACGTGTATTAAAACTTTGATTTTTTTTCCTGCGAATCTGTCTCTGTTAATTTGATTATTAGCCCAGCTAGAAGAACTTAGAAGTGAGTAGAAAAGTATTAATTTTTTTTTAGCCCCAATCTGCATCTCTGAAAAGTTTGCCTCACAGAATAATTCTTCTCTAAATGGATAAATGGCTGTATGCAATTTATTTTGTTATATTATATTTGGTTTGTAAATATACATAAAATTAGATCTAGATATACATTTAAATTAGATAAAAGTATGAATATCTGTCTTCCCATAATGCAACACCCCTTTTTTCCTGAGGAAAGGAAAAGCCCATGCACATTCCAGGTCCCAATTTGAAAATCAGTATTCATCTTTTAAAATACTTTCTAGAATTAATGTGCTGTGATGGAGATAAAAATGGAAAAATTAGACACTGTCCTCCTTATTTGCATTCTCCAAACCCATTCCTGATTAAATCAAACTAGTAGGGTGTTATTATTATTATTTTTTCTATTGATGGCATTTTTTGTGGAATGGTAATTAAGTCTCAGCCATAATGAGTGACCATCAACACCATAGGAAAGCCATTTGCTGAGACACAGCTCTCAACCAACCTAGCTAACAGGCGGTTGTTTGTGAAATGAGGATTTTTGTTCAAAGGCGCAAAGACTGTGTTACATTAGAGCTAACATTCATAAGCTCCAAAAGGTAGAGTTGAGCCTGAATTTCTCTATGGAAACTGGTGAGATCCCGCCCTTGTTTTCCTGATGTGTGTTTCTGCATGTGTGCATTGGGACTGAAAAGGGAAGAATCCAAAAACTTTGTAAACTTGCAAATACAGAACGTGCAAATCACTGAACTCAGTTACAGTGTCTGTCGGATGGAGTTGGCAAGAAGCTGGAGCTGAAAGTAATGGTGTGGACAGCCTCACCTCATTACTTTCAAAGCAATTGATTCTGTTGTAGCCATTATATCACTCTCGATTTAAAAATAAAAAAATGGAGGTGGTTTATCATCTATCCCTTCTAATGGATAGGAACATAAGTTTGCTCTCAATGTGGTATAAGTGATCTAAATATAAGATGCTCAGTTTGTCACTCTCTGCATCTGACCCAATGATGGGATGACATATGCTCAGCTAAGCTGCCAACATTCGTATTTGCTTTCTGTGTGAGGGAGTACTGAGTTGTGCACTTGTCTAAAATGGCTTCTGAGAGTCAGACTAGCTTGAAGGAAAAAGAGATATTTATCAAAGTCTGCCATTCCTAAATGCTTGAATATAACGTATCATGTGATGGTAAGGATGTTTTAGGGTCTAGCACCAGTACTACTGTCTGTCTTAGAGTATGTGATTTTTGTTGTTTATTGTACTGTTAGCCAGAAGGGGATATTATTGATTAAAGGCATTTATATTGCCCTACAGAGCAAATATTTAAAAACAAGCTGAAGAAAAAGAAAATTCTCTACTCAATACCAAACACATAGTTACTCAAACATACATGAAAGGCTCTTTGTTCTCAAGTTGTTCTGACAACACTGGTTTGGAAACAAACAAAAAAATCCACCGCAGAAAATGATATGTTATGAGAAGGCAAAGTTAAAAGGGTAAATTAAGAACAAGAGAGTCAGATATATTTTATAATTTTCTAGTTGCTTGGTTAATTGTTTAAGTGAACTGTTCTATGCCTGCTGGTTTGGTTGCTGAGTACGAAAGGAAAGATATAGACATGGTTAGAAAGGACTTTGCAGCAGTGTTTCCATTTGGTTAGGTAATGATCAGTTCATGCCTCTGGGTTTAATGCAATGATTCTCAAACTCACTGCCCACTGGAATGAATTTGGAGCTTTAAAACATACTGATGTCAGCTCCCAGAGATTTGGATTTAAATTTTCTAGGTTTGGGCCTGTTATCAGGATGTTTTCTTTTTTTAATATGTTCAGTTGCACAATATATCTTTGTAAGTAATAATTCAATGATTTGTAAAGGTTATGTTTAACATTTACTTCTGAAAGCATGAGAATATTTTGATAAAATGTTGTCATAACAATGTTAAAATTCTGGAAGATATACTTTGTCATTGATGTCATTTCTAAGGGTCATAATTCAGAAATTAGGATCAAAGAATTAAATACTTACCTCTATGTACTGATTCTTAAATGTTTTCGTATCAGACTTCCTTGAGGAACTCCTTAAAACTATTATAGTTCTCTCAAGAAAAACTGCACATTGTTGCATTTTGACTACAATTTTGAGAAATTCACAGACTCTCAGACCCAGATAAAAGCTGTGCTCAATCAAATGGGTATAAGAATTCAACTGATATAAAGTAATCTATTTAAATAGAGTCATTTCGGAAAAAGAGACTTTAAGTGAAATAATTATTTTTTAATGCAGAGCTTCTTTGTTTAAAGAGTGGCAGTGCCTGACATGTGTTTATCGCTCTCTGTATAACTTAGGTTTAAGAGACTGCTTATTTCCTCTCCAGGCACTTTGCCGATATTTTGTAATACAGAACTAGAATCAACTGATCACTGACAGCTGGTAAAGAGTAAGCTGACAGCTAGTTTTGATAGAATGAATAATTAAGGGAATATATATATATATATATATATATATATATATACTCAATTATCTTAAAAACAAGCAAATTAAGAACTCTTCTGATAAGAGCTAAAGTTAAATGTGTTTAGAGAATTCTCCAAATTANGAAATAAACAACTTGCCCTCTCAAGGGCTGCTGGATCAAAAGCCAATTCTCAGATACTCTTATTTTTATGCAAGAGAACAAAGAAAAAATATTCTTGAATTTTGCTGAAGAGTTCTCATCAGAGTACTTCTAAATGAAGCAGAAACAACCATCCCCTTAAAAAAAAAATTCCAATAAGACTCACTTTTACACTTCTGGAACTCAGAGTAAAGTACATTTAAAAGAATCCGGACCAGCTAAAAAAGAGGTTCTGCAGCTGCTGTTGGAACCTCTGCTGCTGTGAGCCTTTCACTGTCCCTTGCCTGTCGGGGGCGGTTGAGGTCTGTCCACATGCCCACTTTATCTCTCTGCCATTGCTGATTGCTAATTTTCTGAGTATTAATTACAAAGTGCAGTCCTTGTCCTACTGAGTCTGAAATAGAGAATGAGGGCTAACTTTAGAACAAAAGCTGTCAAATTCCCCCATCTACTGAGTATATTTAAGGCCAAGGACATGCAAAGCAAAGAGACACATTCCTCCCCTTTCAGGAAATTAGGATGACTCAAACTTTCCTTGTAGGTCCTTAAAATAAAGGGTGAGTGTTAAAGGCGTTCCATTTTTGAATGGTCCTAAAACATTATTTTCTGGGAGATCTAGAAAGAGGGGTAAAATTATCTCAGCTCATTGAACACAAATAAATGCTCTGGCTATCCTTCCCGGCATGATTAAAACGCTGTCTTAGTCATCGCCTGGTCTCTAATTCCCAAATGAGTGCATTGCTTTAGCTGTTGTTTTTCAAGAGGAGAGAAAAAGAAAAAGAGTTTGGAGATAATTAACTTTTTTACTTTTGATCTCCGGGACACATGACACACTCTGGGGCTGCCAGTTCCTCGTTTCAGCCTCAAGGTTCAATGTGCAGTCCTCATACCTCCTCACTAAGAATTGGTTTCATGAGGAGCAATTCCCATGTGGAACCGAAAGGTGAATCAGAGAGAGAAAGGGCCAATCTACCATATTAGCAGATGTGGCAGGTGGCAATGATGTAAGAGTCTCTATTAGCCAAACATGATGTGACTCAAGTGTACTGTCAGGGGGCTTACATTACAGCTAAATACACCTTCCATGTAAAAAAAAAAAATGTCCCAAGCAGTTGAGACTTCCCTTAGGAAAGATTATTAAAACTCTATAAAGTTTGAAAAAAAAAAACCAAAAACTAAAAATACAGACTAAAACTTGAAAACCAATCTCAGTATTATTCAGTGACTCTACAACTCAGTCCAGTCAAAATCATTAACCTTCTCTAGGGTCCCAATTTCCTCATCTGTAAGATGAGAGATGCTCGACTGGACAAATAGTTCCCAATCTATATGCTCTAAATTTCTAGGGATACGCCCTGTTTCAAAAGCCTAATGAAAACTACCCCTATATCTGAAATAAAGATGCCCATCTAGCCAGTCATCCTTTCATTACTTTTAGCTAGATTTAAATCTATTCTAAAATGTAAATGTGATAATCCTAGTCTGGTCAGAAGGCAAAGGTCAGTTTGAGGCCTCCTGGCTTACTGATTGAGCCTATAAAAATTCAACCCCATCTAGCCCATGCCTGCCCACACCTGGGGCAATCTCAACTTCCCATCATTTTGAACATGATTTGACACTTGGTCCATTAGTTTCTCCATACCACATAGTATATAAAAGATGATAACATGTTGGCTAACCTTCCACCATTTCCTGGCAACTCTGTTCTCTATCCTCCTTTTCCCACTCTTTGTTCTCTCTCTCTCTCTCTCTCTCTCTCTCTCTCTCTCTCTCTCTTTCTGTAGCAAAATATGTGTCATTTAAAGCCATTTAGC
>NW_017731753.1:237799-253002 GCF_001890085.2 Hipposideros armiger | reverse complement strand
ATTTAACATTGTTCTTACAACCATTTTAAGATATATTCTCAAATCACCCTAAGGTGTCACAAATCTTACTGTTTGATCTTCCCCAGAATTCACTGGGAATGTTTAAAATTTCAGAGCTTAGTATTAAAAATAGCACGTAGATGATTTCTGGTTTCAGGGCTGACCTGTAGGAGCTTGGACGTTTGTCACTTCAGTCCTTACAGTAAAGTTTGACAGCTGAAAATCAATGACCATTCTTGGACCCAGCAGAGAACTATCACTGCAAGGCAAGCCCTAACCCCAAAATCATGAGAGACAAGCATAGCGACTGCTCTGCTTACCTAGAACAGAAGCTACTGGGGACATAAACAGGTAAGGATACTTAAATAGTAATTCTGGTGAATGACTGAACGTGGAGTGAGGAGTAGCATGAGAATGAAGTAAGAAATGCCTGGGACCACCATCTTAGGGGATCTCCCATGATTTTGTGGGTGCTACCTGTAGGAAGTGCACTAGATGCTCACAGTGAACAATCTAAGATTCTCTTAGGCTGTGCACAGGGGAAGAGTAGAGAAATCATTGTGAAATATGTCCAGACTCTTCTCTGTAACAAAGGCCTTGTCTCTAGGGGTAAAGCCTTTGGCAGAGCTTTATTCCAGCTGGAGGATCTTCCCTATTTCAGCCCTTCTATCTACTCTGTATCACCAAACAAAGCAAAAAACATAGTCAACAAGAGTGAGGGTTCAAGGAAATAGATTAGGAATGCTACAGCAGAGATGCGTGCAGGACAACAGAGGGAGAAAGAATTCTACCAACGGAGAAACATTTGTGAAGTTCACAGCACCACTAAAACACTAGGATGTAATTAGAAGATTACAGAATGCTCCCCACCCTAACACCTTACCACCACACCAACAGGGCTCAAGTATAATAACAGTGTGCTGCAACTTGAAACAGCTATAAGACAATGATGCTTTACAAGGAGTAGTAATTAAGGAAGCCTGAAGTCATAAAGGGAGACAAACATAAGGACACTAGAGGGATTTGGAACCTCTAGCACGTATAGGTGCATAAACATTAAACACAGCCCCATTCCTAGATAGATGAGCATAAACCCTCACACTAAAGGCCTATTTACATTATTATATCTGTTCCTGTTACCCAGAACAACATATCTAGCTTTCAACAAGAGAGTTACAAGGCATGACAAAAGGAAAAAAAACAACAAAAAAAACCACACACCCAGTCTGAAGAGACAAAACAATGATCAGAACCAGATTCAGATTTGACGGATGTTGGAATTATCAGACAGGAAATTTAAAATAACTATGATTAATATGTTAAGGGATCTAAGTTAAAAAGCAGGGAAATATGCAGGAATGGATGGGTGATATAGGCAGAGAAATGGAAGCCATAAGAAAGAATAAAAAGTAAATGGTAAAAGTCAAAAGGACTGTAACGAAATTAAAATATACCTTTGATAGGTTTATGAGTAAGCTGGACCAACTGAGGCAAGAATCAGTGAGCTTGAAGATATGTCAACAAAACTGACAATACCAATTTCTGATGAGAATTTGGGGCAACAGGAACTCACATTCATTACTGGTGGGCAGTTTGGCAGTTTCTTGCAAAGATGAACATAGCAGTCATCCGTCTATGTATTTACTAAATTAATTTGAAAACTTTTGTGCACAAAAATACTTCCATGCAAATATTTATAGCCACTTTCTTCATAACTGCCCCAAACTAGAAGCAACCAAGGTGTTATTCAGCAGATGATTGGATTAAAAATAAATAAATAAATACATAGCCGTAATACATCCATGCAATAGAATATTCTTCAGCAATAAAAAAGAATGCACTAATTACAGAAAGATATGGATGAATATTAAATAATATTTCTAAGTGGAAGAAGTCAGTCTGAAAAAGCTACATATTTGTGATCCCAATTATATGACATTATGCAAAGAGCAAAATTATAGAAATAGTAAACAGATCAACAGTTCAGATTGGGAGTAGGGTTAAATAGGTAAAGGACAGAGATTTTTTTGAGGGGGAGTGAAACTATTCTGTATGATTCTATAATCGTAGATATATGATGCTGAATTTGTCAAATGCACAGAACTTTCAAAAATGATGCTTAATGTGTATGCATTTATAAATCATTTAGGAGGTGGAGATATTCCATTATAGAAAGCAGAACAGGGCCGGCCGAGTAGCTCAGTTGGTTAAGAGCTTGCTCAAGAGTTTGAGCTCTGAGCAACAGTGGTTTGATTCCTGGCCTGAGCTGAGCAGCCACTGAGCTGCCAACCAGTGGCAGGATGGCTCAGCTTAAAAAAAAAAAAAAAAGCAGAACATGTCAAAAATATAACTGTATTACAAATATTTTAAATTACTTCCCTGAACAGGATTGGGCGGGTGGGGGGAGGGGAATGCAGAGGTGCTAACATAAATAGCTTTGGAAATGGAATTTGTACAACCAAAAGCTGATACTCTAGTTGATAAAGTTGTTTCCCATGGGGATACAAGTAAACAATTCCAAAATCACTTTACATGTATACTGGAATTAAGCGATTAAGTAAATGGATGTGGATGGTGGGAGGCAGGTGTTTCACTATTGGAGTGTGAGATTCCAGGTAAATAATGACAGGAGGCCAAAATGATCCACGTGGCAATGGATTACAGTAGGAGACATCATTATGCATTCCTGTTTAGCTTAATATAAATAAAATGGTTAGAGATAAAAATATTTGTAGATGTATGTATATACCTGGGTTAGTATACATAAACATGCATTTTCTTCTCTGTCAGCTGAGAGCATCTAGAAGTAATGACACCCCAGTAGAAATGTGAACACCTAGTACCTAGAGCTTGGTTTGTAGTATCACTCTACAATAAAAGGAACCAGAAATTCTTACGGAAGTGGCTGATTCTAGGACTGAGCAGGAAATATTTAAGATGAGCCTGGAGCGTTTGGTAATGAGGGAAAGTAAGGGAGAGCCAAACAAACAAAAACCATAATGATAAGGTATGTCAAAGGGACACTGAAGTCAACTGAAAAAGCTCCCAATGGCCAAAGCTGGAGTAGTTTAAGCAACAAAATAAAGTAGTATTGGATTATAACCTAGAGCATAAGGTTAATGTATAGGAGCCCATACTAATATTAAATAACTGGTTAAATGCTGAACAATAGACGAAACTCCCTCACAGTACATACCCTACTCACAAGGTATTGACACATATCTCCTCATTTTCAGCATGAGTTGCACACAGTGACTTCCTTCCAAAAAATACAATGTGGACAGCAGGAAAAAACAACTTACAGTAAAGAAACCTGGGAACACTACCTTAGCCAGGTGATCAAGTTTAATATCAGCAGTGATGTTATATTAAATGTATGTACCCTTGATATGATGTGATTTACCTCCATGGTCTTCCTTCCAAAAATTCAGTCTAATCATGAGGAAACACCAGACAAATCCCAACTGGGGAATACTGTACAAAGTGCCTGATCAACACTCCTCAAAACTTTTGAGGTCATAAAAACAAGTAAAATCTGAGAGGCTGTCACAGCTAAGAGGAGCCTAAGGAGACAGGACAAGTAAATGCAATGTGGTATCCTAGATGAGAGCCTGGAACAGAAAGATGGCATTATGTAAAAACTAAAGAAGTCTGAATAAAGTGGGAACTTTAGTTAATATTATATCAACATTGGTTCATTAATGGTGATCAGTAGACCATCCTATTTTTCATAAGATGTTAATAATAGGAGAAACTGGGTATAGAATACAGGAGAATTCTGTATTCTTTGTAACTTTTCTGTAAATCTAAAACTATTCTAAAATTAAAAAGTTGATTTTAGAAACTTGCATGCAGCATTTATCATTTGTCAAATTCTTAAGTTTCAAAACTATAAGTCATCTATTCCTTGCTAGAATGTTATATATACAAAAAGCCTTACTTTCCACTTAACTCCTCAACACCTCATTTTTCTCTTTATCGGCCTCTGCATATATGTGTATATTATATGTAATTTACTATATTCACAACAACATAAATCTTATAGAGCCTTCTGTTGTTATCATAAAAAAAATGATAACTTCTCAGTTTGCTTTGCTAAGGGTCTCCAACATGTCTTTAGATAGATGCATACTATTTTAATTATTCCTCATGTTATCTTTTGGAGAAGACTACATTTTTGTTGCAACAAATGTGGATTAGATTCGAATTGTTTTGTCTTAAAAAGAACTAGTTTAAATTCACTAGATTAACTTTTAACAACATATTTAAAAGTAAGTTACTAACACTGAGCTACAAATAGTTTTAATACACACATGCATCATGCTTGATCTTTAAATAACCAACAGGAGTAAATCGAATAATAGAGATGCATCAACCCTGCTGGTTTCCCTCATTCTTTGAATTTGCTCTGCAGTCTAGTGGATCGTGAAAACATGATGAGGCGCAGAGTGCCTGGCTCCTGGAGGCACATTTACTGCTGCACCTGAACACAAACACGAGCAGAATCATAAAACGGTAAATTGCATGTTGAGATGCCAAACTGCAAGACCAGGTTGATATTTACACTTGCAATTACAACCCAAAGCACACGGTACATTGTAGGTTCCAAAGAGATATGTGATCACATTTCGCAGGCACAGCCTGACTGCTGGAAACCATGGCTTTTACTGACACACAATGAACTTTCTTGCCTAGAATCCTGATCGCAGTGAGGTGACCATTTTACAGTTATGATTTGGTGGAAAGTTTTCCATCACATGTTCCACCTTCAAGGATACTTCTTTCGCAGAAGCGATGGATTAATCATTGTAACTAAAATAACTAAAAGGATAATTTGTATTCATCGGTGATAGAGATTTTGTCATTTTGGATCTCTGAAAGCCGCAAGAGTCATTTTTTTAAAGTTTATTTCAATATGGACTTGAGAAGAAAAAAAGAAATGAAAGAATTATATATAAAAAGGAAGTGAATAAAACATTGGGTGAAATTTTATCTCACAATGGAAATTGCATGGGATCTTAAATCACACAGACTTTCTAGCTGCAGAAATATGAAAGAAAAAGTGGTGTGGGCAGGGGTGCAGATGAAAGGAACATATGCAAGATATAGATAGACTCAAGAAGACTTAGCTAAGGAAAAGGGGAAACATTCAAATAAATATTTATTAATTTCTCAAAGAAATACATGAAACTACAATCTCTCCAGATAAATGGCTCAAGAAAAAGATGGAAATATTCAAAGAAGATATTTCCAGACCACAGAATATGAAAAATAGTGAAAAAAACTCTAAACATGACAGAGCTGCAAGTTGCAATATGGAAGGTGGAAAAATCAATACAAATTAAAATATAAGCAGTGATGTGATGGAAAGTAAAACAAAACAAAATAGCAAAGAACTAAGTTACAGAAGTTATCCTAATTACAATGATAGATATAGAAGGCAAAGGAGAGGTAAATTCCTGAAGATCAGAACTAAGTAAAACAGAAAACATTAGAAATATAAGTAAACTATTGAATCTGCAGATCAAAAGAATTCAGCATATCCTAGGATTTACTAACGAAGAGCAAAATTATAGCCAAGTAACGTAAACTTGGGATCAGTTTTAAACAGCACCAGTATGGAAGAGGAGGTAATTTCAGGTGGAGACCCACTAAGTTTGTGGTCCCTTATCTATCCATCCCAATGAGGTATTGAGTAGGCAGCTGCATATGAAGGTCTTTTCCTCAAAAGAAATATATATTATATAAGTAGTATATAAGTATGTATATATGTGTGTGTATGTAAATACATGCACACATATATTTCTTATATGGGATTTTTCTGAAATTTAGTAAATAAATAGATAACACATATATAATAATATGATATATAATATATAATAATAAATGTGCTTATCATACAAAAAGCAATTAAAGAATCCATAGACTATTGGAAAAAATTCACATTAGATGACTTTGCATGTTTAGATGCCAAACTGGATGGAAAGAAGTTGATTAAAAAAAAAAAAAAAGGCAGTTTCTCTGCTTGTCTCTTCATGGTATTGGTTACCCTAGTTGGACTGTGAAGGGTAGAAAGCATGGGGGCAGATAAAACATAAGAGTCCTTTTGACATAGTCTAATGGTTTTGCTTCAGTTTCTGATTGGTTGTATAAATAAGATGAAAATAAGGACAGTGAGTACCTTGACTTAGTAAAAGCGATTAACCCACCATTACAGAGTTATTTCTTCAGGTTACATTAACCTCATGTTAAGGTAAGAACATTTTTCTGAGAAAAACACAAACAATATAGGTCTATGATAGTTAATTTTATTTGTCAATCTGACTGGGCCATAGGGTACCCAGACATTTGGTCAAACATTATTCTGGGTGTGTCTCTGAGGATGTTTTGGATGAGATTAACATTTGATTGATTAGACTAAGTAAAGCATTTTGCCCTCTCTCTAATGTAGGTGACCCTCATCCAATCAACTGAACTCCTGAACAGAACAAACCTTCTAGGCAAGAAGGAACTTCTCTGTGACTCTAAGAGCTGGAACATTAGTCTTCTCCTGCCTTCAGACTCAGACAGACTGGAGCTATGCCATCAGGATTCCTGGGTCTTCAGCTGGCCAAATGCAGATCTTGGGACTTCTCAGCCTCCATAATCATGTGAGGGAATTCCTTATAATCTCTCTCTCTCTCTCTCTCTCTCTCTCTCTCTCTCTCTCTCTCTCTCTCTCTCTCTCTCTCTCTCTCTTCTATCTATCTATCTATCTATCTATCTATCTACCTACCTACCTACCTATCTATCATCTATCTCCTTTATATATAGATAGATACACATATAACTTACTGGTTCTGTTTCTCTGGAGAACACTGACTAATATAGGGTCAGAGTAGAATACAGTAAGAGCCTATATTAAGAGTATGAAATCAACAAGTCTACATTTGTCAGACATCAAGATGCGGGAATGGACAAGCCATGCTAAATAGAAGCATGCTATTGGTCAGCAACTGGTGAATAAAGAACCAGGGTAATTGTCTCAAACCAAACAGAGATACTAAAAACAAATTTTGAAACAGAATTAATTTCTTACTTTTTCAGGAATTTGTTTCTCTCTAGGATAGGAGCCAATTAAAATACATAGTCATTCCAGATAGAAGCAGGCGGGACACATTTCAAATTTGATAATTCAGAAACTTGACTGAAGGACAGAGTCTAAATATAAGAATGCCTTCTTATGGCAATATTTCATTTATAGATTGGTAAGAGCAGGTTTTATAAATTAAAAAATTAAAAAAAAAACTAGCCAAGAAAAGCCACATAAATAAAAATGTCATGACACTAGATTATCTATCTATGGATATTTATCAAAATAGTTATCAAAATTGGACATGGCTTAGTTATACTCATATATAGTGCACACTGTGCTGTGCCACCCAATCTATATAGGATAGAAAAGTCTGTTCTCCCAGCTGCTTAGAGTGATGTCAGCTGACTGCCCTCAGCTATCAGTTCTCTCCAAGTATTGCCCTCATCTGAAGAAAGTCACCTTGTCCAAGACCACCATCCCTTCTCTAAAGCAGCTTACATCCACTGGCTGGTTGATGTGAAGTGTATAAAGGCCCCAACCTCTTTGCCCCTCTTAAAGACAACACTGAAAGGCTATCTGAGTTTTAGATCCTCCCTAAGATACCCTCTGAAATATTTGTTAAGACTTTGTTGTGACGACATTGCACCTTATCATTTCCTCCTGGGCAATCTTTCTTTTTTACCTTTCCCCCATAGATGCCTCCTTCTATGATGAAGTTATGATGAAGTTATGGTTGAGGCAATAGCTTAAAGACAATATCCTGTAAGTATGAGATTTTATGCAGAAAATATTCTAAACCAATACGTATTATATCATGCTCTGCTCCCAAAAGCAGAATGCATGGTCTATAAACTAAAGGGTGAAAATGGGGGCAGCTTTCTAACCATCAGTTTGAGTAACACACTTGGGAAAATTCTGCTTCCCATACCCACAAATCCAGCCTCTGGAATTTTATAGGTCCTAGTTCCCAAATGGTAATTCTTCCATCAGGGGACACAGAAGAGTCCCATGGAATTTTAAGGTGTGGTTGCCACCAATTCCTTCAAACTTCTTAAGGTGCTAAAGAACCAGTATAAAATAACATGAGTAATTGACCCAAATCAACAAGAGGAAATTAGGCTGCTTGCACACAAAGGAGGTATGACTGAATGTTTTCAGCATCTAGACAATCCCTGTAGGCAACTCGTGGCACTCCCTTGCCCAATTTTGATAGTAAATGGACAAGTGCAACAACCAAGAGATGAGATGGGCATGGTAACAAGAGACCTAGGTACTTTAGGAATGAGGACCTGAGTCAAGCAAGCAGAGGAGATAGCTAAGGGTGACAGGAAACTGGAATAGTTAGTAGCAGAGGGAAATAATGAATATCAGTTTTGGGAGAATGCCACTTAAATGGCAGGAACTATCATTTATCCCACTAATCCCCCTCTTATAAATTCACTTGAGGAAGATGAGACCACCATACTCATTAAAGGGCTGCTTCCAGGATTTAAACAAGGAAGTGTATTTGAGTAATGTAAGAGGCGGACCTAGAAGGCGTGTCACTCAGATACCACTTCAGCATGGACCAACCTATTTGTCTAGCTGCTGAAAGTACTGTGGCTAACACACTGGGTTTGGTCAACAGAGAAACACCTAATTAACATGCATGAACTATCTGGACATTATAACATGAGCTTTCTCAAGTTGGCTATAACAGATGCGATCTAGTTGCCCTCAGCTGAAGAGAGTTGCTGCTCTCAAGGTCTTACCACATTTTGGGTAGTCTGCATCTGATGAAATATAGTTATAAAGGCCTGGTCCTTTTGGCTAACCTTGGGATAACTAGGAAGGTACAATCCCAACTTCACAGTAATCTGTGGGGTCATCTGAGGTCTTTGATATGATTGTATCATGAATCAACTTCTTGCTCTGCCCAACCTGCTTCATTTCTTTCCCACACTAGTAAAAATCCAGAGGGCATTCCTGAATGCTAATCTCTGTCTCAAGGTTCGTTTCCTAGGGAATTCAATCTGTAATATTCTCCAAAAATAAGAGATGATGGAGTGGTTCACATCCTTCAAGATAGAATGAACCATATACTGTCATGACTTTAAATCATGCTTGGTAATGTACATGAATGTTTATAATGTAATGCTGAGTGAAGAAGCAAGGTACAGACTATGAAGACAGGTGGGAGAGGCAAACAATGAGAGAATCTGAAAAAAATGTGCCAAGATGTTTACAAAGTTATCTAGATTTAAGTAAAAATTATGATTTTTTTCTTTGTTCATGTCTATGTTTCTGAACACTCCACAATTAATATGTACTCATTTTTAATTACAAAGGAAATCTTTATTTGGCATTTTAATGCTTAGCCTAATAGCATTGTACATTTTAGGACATGTTGGTGTCAATGTGATTTTCACACATAGCTAGGATGATTTTTTTCATTTATTATCTTATGAAAACTATGGGCTTCTCCATTTTAGCCAGTGTAGTAATTTTTGATGCTTAAGCTACACATTCTGCCTTTCTTTGAAAGGAAATATGAAATAAGCACCCCCCTACCCCCGCACCTCCATGAGAGCTTCCCAGCCTAACTTCTGACTTGTCTTCCTTTAGGACAGAAGACTAAGATGTGCACATTGCTCTTCTCACAGTGCTCAGAGGGCAGGATGGGGATGTGTGCAGGCTGCTGTTCTTGGGCTGTGACAAAGCATTCAATCCACAGGCATCAGCTCTCTGACTATTGAATCCAGGCTTTCTAAAGATGGTTACCAGGGATGCTATCTAGTTTCCAATTGCAAGCTACACTCCTACATACTACATGCAGCCTCCTCCTGAGTCAATTCCCATCTAATGAATTTATTATCCCCTCTCATTACTTTAATGCTGCTGTTTAACCTTGGACCCGACAGCAAGAGAAGCAGCTAAAAAGGAGGGGTAGTGTGTGTGTGTGTGTGTGTGTGTGTGTGTGTGTGTATGTGAAGCAAGGTGCTGTCTTTTCTAACAACCAATTCTCTCAAGAGCTGATTTCTTCTAAATTGGAAAGATCCTTTATTTTGAATGACTGGCTGATGTGATGTCTGGTTAAGTGATTGCCTTCTGAGCGCTGGCACTAGTGACTGATACAGGCTGACAGGCCCAGGTACCAAAATAAGCATCTACTGCCAGCTGTTGTTAAATGAACCAAGGAAAGAAGAGGATTAAAATATCCTACAACTGTGTTCCCAAGAATGAAAATATAGCAACGCAGCAGTAACAGGGGCAGAGAGATGAAGCATTAACTAGCTTTCAAGTCTCGTTACCATTTTAAGATGAGATGACTCTGCATTTTGGAGGTAAATTTCACTCTTGTTATATATTTCCTAAAACACATGATTTCTGCAAGTGCCATGCTATCCAGAATCAGCCACATGCATTCTATTCCTTTTGTTCTTTTTTAATATTTTCCCCCAGCAAAACAAATTTTTTTCCAGCAAATAGAAAATGAGGCATGTGATGTTAGTTATCAGAAATGAAAATATGTACTATTGCCTTGTTTTTGGTAATTCATTTCTACCTTTGTATATCCATGTTTAGTTTTAGTTATTATTTTGAACCAACTTGAACTTTTAAAACTGGCCTAACAACTTGCATTGTATATATAGATATTAAAGAAACCTGAATCTGGACACAGCTTGCTAGCAATTTTAGGAGGCAGGTTATTACCTAACAAATGTCACTATAACGTGAGGTTCCACATTACAAAATTTCCCAAGGACTAATCAGCAGTTCATCTATTTTCAGCAATTATTTGGTACAGCATAATATTACTGAATCTAAGGCATGTGAGCACTCTTACAGCATTCCTGACTGTGATGGATTTAACTAATTGAAGGAGGTTTGGGTTTATTCTGGAATCTTTGCTTCAAGTGCAAGCAATTCAGAGCTGAGTATGCTTGAAATAGTCTACAGCTTTTTCCCCTATGCTAAATTTAGGTGTACACATAAGCAATTTGTCCCAAATAAAAAGCAGCAGATTCACCACACATCTAATTATTGCTTGTCAAAGAGGCCAAATTCAGCATCTTCATTAAGGGTAATTGAACTCACTAGATAATAAAAAGTTCATAAAATAATCAGATTAGGTTAGCTACATGGCAGTGTGTGTGTATGTGTGTGTGTGTGTGTGTGTTTAACTTAAAAAGAGGATACAAAATAATCAAGAGCTGAACGGTTGATTTAATTCCATCGACAAGCACAATGTCTGAAATGGAAATCAAGGGAACTATCTTGATAACTGCTTTCACAGCAAATGAGACAAAAATGTTACCAAAATATTCAAATAGTTGTTTTACTTACCCATCTCATTTTGTACTTCAAAATAGAGATGTTGAGACCTCAGCTATCCAAAACTTATTAAATGCATAGTCATTAAAAGGAGAAATAGATTTCTGCATATAAGTGAGACTTAAAAAAAACAACAGATAAACTAAAAAAATGAATGTAAATTAATGAAGCTGGTAGCTATTCAGTGCCTTCTAAATTTCAAAGATTTTTACATATATGATTTAAGTGATAATTGTCAATAAGAAGACATAGACAAAATTTAAATTTGAAAATTCAGTTGTTTTCTTCATGTCTCACCACCACCTCCAATCCATCCAAAGCTTTACCTCAATTATTTATAAAATAAGAACAGTAGGATATAGAAATATGTAGCTCCTTAGTTACTTCCAGGTACAACTTCACTCATCCAAACTTCTCTCTTTTCTTGCACTCATGCATTCATTCCAACCATTTAACAAATATTTATCACCCCCAATATTATGCTGAAACTGTGATATATACAAAAAATAAAGTTTGGTTTTTGAATTCTATTGTAGGTGTTTATACCACACATGATAGGCTGTATGACGTAGGAATGAGTAAATCAGCGAGATATGGGTTAAGATTCTGAATATGCCATTTTTACGCTGTGTGTAGTAGAGATTATTAGTTGTATGGCCCAAATTCATCTTTGACTTTGCTTTAGAAATGCAAACTTTCTTTCCTCCCCACTTCGCCACCAGCAACACTGCACTCATTCCTATGATACTGTGACTGACCAATGGCACTTGAGAGTTGTTGTGTGTGTGTTTTGGGGGGGGGAAGGGGGGTTGGCTTTCAAGAAAAGTCCTTAAGAGGGGTACACATAGCTGCACTGGGCCTCTTCCAGCCTCCCCCATAGTTTCTCCTGCTTCCTGAGTGGAATATAAATGTGATTTCCAGAACTCCAGAAGCCATTTCGGGTAATGAAACAAACTTGAGAATGAATGTCAAGTACATAGGTTGGCAGAGCAGGAAGAGAAAGAGCATGAGTCTATGCTGACTTATTGGAGGCTCCATAGAAATCACATGTTGCCTACTTTTAAATAGTTTTAACTTGTGAATGAAATTAATTTCTATTATGTTTAAGTTAACAGTTAATCGACAACAATGACTGATGAATAAAATGTGTAATATTGGTGAGTCCCCTATTTTCTGAGCCTCCTTCTCTTCAGCTTTAAAACAACACCAGTTTTGTGGAATTTTCAATTAAAAGGTTTAATGTCTATAAAACAGCCAGCACATAATAGGGGTATGCACAGCAGATATCCCCTGGGCCTAGAATACTCTGACAGTCTTACTGCTTGATTACAGTGAGGTCTGTTTTGATTGGTCAGAATTTATGTCTTCCCAGGGATTGATTTGGCTTTGAATATCATCTCAGAGAATTTTTACCTACATAAAAGCTGAAATTGTAGTAGGATATAAGTAAGAGAGAAAACCAACAGAGATGTCAGAAAGTAATATCAGTGAGGGGTCCACTATTCGGTACCACATGTAAGTGTTTTTGCCTTTGGAGATCCATGACTTACTTGATAGAGTTATCAGGAGGAGAAAAAAACCAATGAGGAATATTTATCTCATCTCCATGGCATATTGTCATTCACAGGAGATGAAACCATTCGAAAAGTTATCAAAAAAATATAAGATGTACATCCTACTACAATGAGAATTAAAAAGTAGGAAAATCCCATACAGAATAGCCATGGGATTATATATTGTCCAAATTGTTATTGTTTAAACCAAATGCAGGTTCTGTACATGTTTTTATTTATTTATTTTTATTTAAAAAAAAACTTTTTTTTAGCTGAACCTTCCTGCCACCTGTTGGCCGCTCAGCGGCAGCTCAGCTCGGTCCGGGAATCAAACCGCTAGTTGCTCAGAGCTTGCACTCTTGAGTGAGCTCTTAACCAACTGAGCCATTCAGCTGGCCCTTCTGTACATGTTTTTAAAGTTTAATCCTTATTTAATCATTTCAAGTACTCCTCAAATATATATATATATATCGTTTTAAAGCTGCATGAAATGCTTTTTTGGAAATAAGTAGGTATACACCAAATAGTATTTAAAACAAATGAATTGACAGATAAATATATCCGAGAGAAATGGAAATAGGTAATGTTTTGTCTTTGGCTTCAGGTATAAAGGATTTATTATTGCAACTTGATTATGAAATGCAAAATAATGTTTGTGAGTTTGTTTTAAGCCCTGATGTTTAACCTGATTAACACAAATAAAGGAAACAATAATACACACCAGGTTCTACATGATGTTTATGGCTCTCAGTGTAATGAATAAGGGGAAATGCCTGGTGTTTTGAATGATATAATAATTAAATAGGGAAAGGGGAAGGATTCATTGTCACACAACATTATGATTAATGCAAGATAAGGAGGCCTCCTAAGAACTCAGACCACCTCAGGACTTGCACAAAATCTGCTGAAGTCCAGAGGAAAAAATAGCTGAATGTCTTTGTGGTCTGTCATTTTAGGATAGTTGAGTCACCTATGATCCTTCAAAATACTTCCCTTAAGACTTTGCCATAAAATAAGCACAATTTAACTAGTGCACAGCCTGTGACTCTGCAGTTGAAGAGGAGGGAGAAATTATCAGTCACAGTATAACAGACAGAGGTGGAAGAATCTTGGAGATCCAAACTTTCATTTTGTAAACGAGGAAACCAATGCCAAGAAGAGCACCAGTAATTTTTTTAGGAAGTTTTCTGAAACAAGAAAATGTGGGCTGGGACTTTTAGGGTCTAAAAAGAAAAATATTAATAAGTTTCTATTGTGTTTCGTCGTTTGAGTAGAATTTCTGTCATTTGTAAGTGAAAAAACATTGACTAATTCAATTTTTTAAAATTCTCCATTTTTAAATCAATGAATAGTAATAATATAATAAAAATATTTAGACCTAATTGATTTCTGCTTAGAGGATAGGCTAATAGGCTAATATGTTTCAATGATGAAATAAAATGTCCTGCTCTAGGGCACTTTGTTAACACTGATAGTAATAGTGTGTGTGTGATCTGGGGAGAGGGGGTGGGTACAGGGTAAGATTCAGAGTGAATAACACAATATGTACAAAAACATCCAGGAAAGGTGCAGGTTTTTTTTGTTTTGTTTTGTTTTGTTTTTAGTAGTAGTAGGTATTGGGTAGATGTTTCCAATTGCTTTACAAGAAAAAGTTTAAATTGAATTTTAAGTTGTTTAATTTTTCTTACAATGAAATTAATTTCCAAGACAAACTGAAATGTATACACATGGCCACATCTCAAAGGAGTATGCTTAAGCAGCTGAATTATTTTAGCCTTAAGCTTTCCTATAGTGCTATTACAGAATAAATTTAAAAGAGAATTATTTTTTGTTGTTTTATTTTCAACTACACACCAGTTGTGTAAACTTATTTCCCTGATTCTTCAACCATGACCTAATGTAATAGGAGGTTATCACAGTTCAAGTATTTCTGGGGTTCTGTAGAAGAGGAAAACATAGATGGAAAATTGTAGCCATACCTGGAGGCTGCCGTGGAGAATCTTGAAATGAAAAGGTAGAAGCCACCGTGCCATTTCAATTTACATGAACATCCAGAGCTGTATTAGAAGAGCTAGAAGGCTGTGACTGAAGGACGAAAATGAAAGGACGTGTTGGTGATGAGATGGGCAGTAACTGGGGAATTTCTGTGCTACATCAAACTCATTTCACTAGTTTTATTCTGCTCTCACCTGACAGGTTTACCCTCCTCTCCACCCTCCTGCTTTTCATTATTTCTACTTGTCTTTGCAGCTGTACATAAC
>NW_017731753.1:228322-232513 GCF_001890085.2 Hipposideros armiger | reverse complement strand
TTCACAAACAAAGAAACAAAAATTCATAGACACAGATAATACTTTAGTGGTTACCAGAGGGTAAAGATGGTGGGGGTGGTAGATGAGGGTAAAGAGAGTCAAATATATGGTAATAGAAGGAGAGCTGACTCTGGGTGGTGAACACATAATATATAGATGATGTATTACAGAATTGTACACTTGAAACCTATGTAACTTTCCTAACCATCATCACCCCAATAAACTTAAAAAAAAAAGTTTTTTCATCTCCCAAAAAGATATCAATGTTCAATCAAAAACAGCAGCCATTGAATTCACTTGGGTGTTCCTCACAAATGAACAAACACACGTACCTGATGTGACTTTGTTAAATTAACATTTAGTACGTAGAGCTCCGGGGTGTTCAATGGTGAGCCTCAGTTCAACAAAAGACCACAAGGGAAACTGAAAGAAAGAAGTTTAATACTCACAGGTCCTGGAAGAAGTACATGGCACACCTTGAGGGGCCACATGGGGAGGTCAAGGCAGAGAGGGCTACAGAACCTGGGACACATGCATTTATTAGGGTTAATGGGTGGGGTGCTTTTGAGTTCCCAGGCTAAGGCTGGTTTGGATTGGTCAATTCAAACCAAAAAGAATGGGGTTTTAGTAAGCTCCATGGGGGTCTTCACACTAGGCCCTGGAAAGATCGAGGGACTTTATCACTAGGGCCACTAGGAAAGAAACGTTTACTTGTGACTCTATAGGCTGTTATCTAGGGTATGAAAGGATTTCAATCTAAAATGGAATCAGGGTATACGAAAGAGAATCTCACGCATGAGCCCTCAGGAAAACAAAACTTAACTAAGAAACTTAATTCCCATAAATTCCTGACTTTCAGAAAACCGGGACTTATTTCCTGACCAACAGAACATCCAGCAAGAATCTCTCCCCATCCTCAAGCCAATGAACTTAACTGCTTGAACTCTGGCTGGACCCCTCCCTCTCAGCCTTGGTCCTCCTTGCTGATAAATGCAGCCCACCCCAAACCTTCTGTGGACTCTTCTGCAGCTTGCTGCAGTGTTTCCTGCATCGCAATTCCTCTGCTATTCCTGGAGAAACTCGGTTTCTGATCATTCAAACTTGCTTCAGTTTACCTCTTTATTTAGGTTGACAAAGGTGTGCACTTGCACGAGGGGCAAAGGTTAGTTTAAGACCCCTACTTGGTCAAACAAAATGGATGCCGAGACAATACCATGCAGTAACTTAGCTGCACTCTTGACAATATCATATCATTCCCTTTATTGTTCTGTGAAACTGAGTAAAGTAACACTTCCTTGGTTCAGAGAGAAAATTAAATGGCATGTGAGAGTAAACAAGGGGAGAAATTCTGAAAATAGATATGTACAGCTTTTGGTGTCAGATTTTATCAATGATCATACTTTCCACATTATATCAAGTGATAAGCTAAATCATAGCCATATATATATCTCAACAAAAAACACGTCATGACTTTTCTGACAATCATATATATATATATATATATATATATATATATATAGAGAGAGAGAGAGAGAGAGAGAGAGAGAGAGAGAGAGAGAGAGAGAGAGCGCCATTAGGTACTTTGAATTTTATGTAGTTTGAAGATGTAGTTTGAAATCATTTTCTAAATTTTCCTGAAGATTTTAATGAAACAACAGTAAATGTAAAATAAAAGATTGTTGGTATCTTGTCCAAATACCCTGTAGACTCTGCTCATCAATCTGCATATTTTGCCAATTAGGGCAGATATATATTTTGGAAAATTCCATTAACTTTATAAACTTCTTATAAAAGAAAACAAACAAAAAATTAACCTGTTAAATTTCCTACAAACCTCATATATAGCAGTGCTAAACAGGGATGTGAATTGCTTATCTCTGATATTGAAGATTTTGTAATGAAAAATTTTTATCGCTTTATAGTTCTTGAAAATGTGAAGAAGCACTTAATTGTATTTTAGACTTTATTGAAGTAAAAGGTAGATTTTCACATGTCTTCAGGATGGATTTCATTGATGTTAGCCATAGAAAAGATTAAAATGTTGGCCTATTATAAAATGATATTTTCAAAATTTGAGACAGGAAGAATGTTTTCCAATTTAGAAATATATTGAAGATGAGAAATGGGAAAAGGATTGCCTAACAGAAACTTATATGCTGTTTCCCCAAAACTGTTTGATGATCTTTGAAAGACCATAAAGGATAAACTGACTAAAACTGAATTATTTGATGCTATGTGTAGGTTGCAACAAAAATTCATACAGTGAAAAACATGACTCATTTGTTGGAAATAAGACTGCTTCAGAATGCAAAGAATGTTTACAGAGAAGGGAAGCTAATTTTAATAGGACTTTCTCAATATCTTTACTAAAACTGTAACTTATTTGGAATCCAGTTTTGATTTCAAAATTCAAATTATCTCTGTATTAAAACCACTTTCTCAGACAGATTTAAATTATGATGAAATTCAATGTGCTTCTGAATGCTTAAAAATGATGAACATTTTAGACATGGATAGTCTATATTATGAATTTATAGGTAAAAAAGACCTGATTGGCAAACAGCTCATCTTTCAAAACAAGTACACAGATTCAAAGTGGATGACCTTATTGTCTGTTTTTTATTTTAGCCATTATGACACATGTGTATGTAGTATCTCATTTTAATTTGTATTTCACTAATGACATATGATGTTGAACATCTTCTCATGTGCTTATTTGCCATATGTATATCTTATTGCTGAGGTTCAGATCTTTAGTACATTTTGTAATTGGGCTCTCTGTTTCTTTATTGTTGAGTTTTAAGAGTTCTTTACGTATTTTGAATACAAGTCCTTTATCAGATATATTTCTCTTAATTTGCGACTTATCTTTTTATTCTCTTAACAGTATCTTCACAGAGTTGTTAACTTTAATGAAGATCCACTTATCATTTTTTTCTTTTCTTTCATGGGTTGTGCTTTTGGTGTTATATCTAAAAATCTCATTGCCAAACCCAAGATCACCTACGTTTTTTCCTATGTTATCTCTGGGATGTTATATTTTTTGCATTTTACATTTAGATTTATAATAAATTTAGAATTAATTTTTGTAAAGGGTGTAAGGTCTGTGCCTAGATTCTTTTTTCTTTTTCTTTTTTTGCACATGGTGTCCAGTTGTTTCAGCACCATCTTTTGAAAAGTCTGTCCTTTCTCCCTTGAATCACCCTTGCTCTTTTGTTAAAGATTAATTGACTATATTTGTGTAGGTCTATATCTAGACTCTCCAGTCTGTCCCACTGATCTATTTTTCTATTCTTTCACAAATACCATACTGTCTTGATTACCATAGCTTTGTAATAAGTGAAATCAGGCAGTGTCAATCCTCCTCCAATATTGTTATTCTTCAGTATTGTGTTGGCTGTTCTGAGTCTTTTGCCTCTTCATACATACTTTTGAATAAGTGTGTTAATATCTACAAACACACTTGCTGGGATTTGGACTGTGATTGTGTTGAATCTATAGATCATGTTGGGAAGAAATGACATCTTAATAATATTGAGTCTTCCTATCCATAAACATGGAGTATCTCTCCATTTACTTTTTCTTTGCTTTCTTTTATCAGAGCTTTGTAGTTATCGTCATATAGCTCTTGTATATATTTTGTTAGACTTATACCTAAATATTTAATTTTTGGGGTGCTAATGTAAGTGGTACTGTGTTTTGTTTTGTTTTTTTCAATTTCCAATTGTTCATTGCTGGTGTATAGGGAAGAATTGGCTTTTGTATTTAACCTTGTATCCTGCAACCTTGCTATAATTGCTTATTAGTTCCAAGAATTTGATGTTGCTGTCATTAAGTATTTGGGATATCCTACATAGATAAATATAGCATTTGTTAATAACAACCATTTTATTTCTTCTTTCCAAATCAATTGGTGTAGCTTTTGTTTTTTGTTTTGTTTTGTTTTGTTTTGTTTTCTTTTTTTTTTTCTTGTCTTATTACATTATTTAGGACTTTCTGTATAATACTGAACAAGAGTGATGAGAGGGAACATCCTTGCTTTGTTTCTGATTTTTAGGGAGAAAGCATCTAGTTTCCCACCATTAAGTATGATGTTAGCTGTAGGTTACATTTACTGTTTGCTTTATCTGTAGGTTTCAGAGGCTAAAATTTCCTTTAGAGATTCTTTTTGGTCTTCACTCTTATCTTTGC
>NW_017731753.1:219875-221797 GCF_001890085.2 Hipposideros armiger | reverse complement strand
CCCTGATCTTTCTTAACCTCTAGACCATGGTCTCTCAGATTTAGAAGAAATTACCCCTGATATCAAAAGGAACTGGTATAATTTACTATTAAGAAAGTAAATTATAGAAAAACTGCACAGATTTATATATTTTTTTCCTAACTCAACAAATACAAGCTTGAAGTACTAGTGATCTGTAACTATGTCAATCATATTTCAGCTTCAGGTCCTTTGCTCTTGCTGTTCCTACTACCTGGAATTTTCTCCTTTTTAATATTTATGTGGCTTACTCATTCATTTGGTTCAGAGCCATGCTGAAATGTCACTTCCTCATAGATTCCTTCCCTAGTATTTCCCTTGCTAAGATTTTCTCTCTCTTTTTACTTTCTTGGACTATTTCATTTTTATTTATTGCACTAATCACTACCTGGAATCTTAGCTTATAAATCTATTTATTTATTTCTCTGTTTTCTGTCTCCCCTCTAAAATGTAAGATCTGTTAGAGCATAGGTTCTTTCTGCCTAGATCACTGTGATGGCACCAGCACCTTAAAACAGTGCCCGACTGACTCAGAAGAGGCACTTAACAGATATTTTTCAGAATATGGAAAGAAAGGGAATTCAAAATAGTTGCCTCCTGATTTCTCTAAAATATTTCAACAAATCTGTTTGAATTATAGTATTTTATTGTGTTTGGCTTAAACTATGAAATTATGGGAATAGCTTATCTTTCTCTTAGATTAAAAAAAAACATGCCTTGGGCCTTGATATCTACTTTCAAAATAGTCTAATCAGTACTATACATAGCAGACCATTCTCTAGATTTGGAGCATTACTTAGGTGTGTAACTATTAAATTAATGTTCCCCAACTTTTCTTTTTTTAATTCTTTTGGCCAGTTGCTANCTAATAAGATTATTCAGATTCAAAGGTAAAAAAGATATTCTCAGTGTCTCCAGGCAAAAAGATAAAGTAATTCAGGAGGACAAGATAATTACGCTGCCATCAGAGTCTTCAAAAACAACATACAAATCAAGACACAATGCAGCGGCATTTTCTAAAAACAAAGAAAGTGTGAATGAAAGATCTTCTATTAAGTATATGTGGAGGTAGTTGAAGCACGCACACAACAGCCTATAGGATGGTCCACTGCAGATCAATAAGGGAACCCCCAGCTTGACTTTTGCAGATTGGACTGGGTTTCCATAGATGGTAAGTAGGCAAAATCAGGGTGCTTTTCCCTGGGGCCATGTAAACAAGACATTTTTTCATTAGAGCACTAAAGGAAGGAGGATAGAAAGGAGAGTGTGAGAGAGAAAAATGAAAGGGGAGAGAGAAAGAACCTTGTATATACTTATAGATTTTTAAATGCCACATAATTTGGCCTTCGACTATCACTAGAATGTACCTGTCTTCATCTTTTGCATTATGTATTTATGTAAAATACATTTATCCAGAAGAAGCCTTTGAAATTCTCATTACTATTCCATGAGGAAAATTTATAAACTTATTTCTGCTCATACAACTCAGAGAGAGTTGTCTGAGATCCTCTGCAATTTAATTATTTAATCTGAACCTAACCATAATATGTCTCTTTTCTCTTTCCTGCCATCTGATTGATTGACATGAAATTATCCCAGTTATTATATTTCGTTAATGCCTTTGGCGCCTTGTTCCCATTTTGTTGTGCCATCATTTGATTTTAAATGTATTAGGTATGATCATTTTAATTCCAGCTATACTATATCTAATAGTTTGCCACCTACAGAATTTTCAGGTGTATTTTCTGTGTGCAGAGTAAATAGCATTGGGGGACTCAGCCCTGACTGTACTCATTGGAACAGTAGAAACTGAAAGAACTGACATTCAAAGGTGCAAGCTGTTTTTATTTTGCAAGCATTGAAGATGTGAAGATAACTTTAGGCATATAGTTTATCAGATATTA
>NW_017731753.1:213968-216495 GCF_001890085.2 Hipposideros armiger | reverse complement strand
AAAAAAAAAGGTAGTGGGGTGGGGGAGGATATCCTACCAGCTACAAGAAGTTCAGAGAAGCATTATTGGGAAAACAAAACAAAAGCAAAAACAGAAAGAGTAAAGGTATCCTGTTCTATCATGGAACAGATAAAAAAATGTGTCATTGTTATATTTTCTTAAATATAGGTAACACCTGTTTAATTAGTAGTAGTATATTTATGTTCTTTTTAAAGGTCTTAAATTTATATATCTTTAGACTACATAATAATGCAGCCTACAAAATATAAATATCCAAAAAAGAATTTAAAAATATTTAAAGTGCTGTATCAAAGGACAGAAAGGAACGTAAAATTATTGTTATATATTTCACAAACATTGTTTAATTAGTCCTACTATTAATTACTACTAATTGCCACTGTTAGTTCTCTTGTTGTGCTTAAATAATAACATTTATGTAACAGAAAATTAAATAACAGAATAATACATAATTTTAAACAAACATCTATTTTACATATTTTGTATGTTAAAGTAGTAACTCAGAATGGATAATCAATATTTATTATATCATTATAATATTTTTGTCTGATATGGCTGTGCTCTGTGCTGGCTCTCTCAAATTCATTCACCTTATTGACCTTCACTCTAAGAAGTATAGTCTTTCTTAAGGCAACTTGTGAGCAGGAGGCAAATAGCTACGGGCCAGTCAAGGGAGGACCTCTAGTAGACCCCCTCAGTAAATGTCAAGAGTCCATCTAAGCCCACAAAATGTGTATCATAAGTCACCCATTCTTTAATGTAATTTTGAAATATAAAATTTGTTAAATATTATCAGCCTTCTGCAGTACTGTAGGTAATAGGGGGGAGGGACTCTATGCATGATTGGAAAATGGTGGAAAAGAGAAGAATATATGCTCTACATACCAGCATGGCCCCAGGATGGAAATTAGGAGGAGGAATTTACAGTTTTGGGGCTCAGAGGAAATGATAAAAAAAGGTTTTGGAAGAGAAGTTAATCACAGGTGAGGTATGGAGTCATTAGTATCACACAACCAGAATGACAAAGGAGGGCTTTTACAGAGCTAGAGTGGCAGTCACAATAGCTTAAAAATTATCTGTGAGAACATGTGGACCTGTATAGACTCCTAGAACTATTAGAAGGAATAAGAAAGTTTAAATAACTTGTATCAGTGGGGGCAGGGTATGAGGGTAGAGAACAGATTGCTATAAAGGTGGGAGCTGAAAGCTAGGAAAAATATAATATACATATTAATATGACCTTATTTTCACATAAGGAGGGTAAAGCTTTATGATATTCAGGTGTGTGTATCTGTAAGGCTAACCTTATTAGCTGTATTTCTTGAATTCTTGTAGTGGACATACGTTGCTTGTTTCTGTTTAGCTTTCTTTTCCTCTTTGGAAACTCATACCTTAATTTCCCAAGGTGAATCACCTTATCCATGGGGTTTGAGTGAGACTGATCCTACCCCAAAGAGTTAAGCCAGTGATTAAGTACTAGCCAATCAGAGCATTCTATATCTGGTCATACTCATAGGGTCTGAATCACAGATGTACACTTGACTCATAATAGGCAGATATAACCACATGCATTTGCTTGAATTCTTAGGAAAAACAAGATCTTTTTATATTTATATTGCCAGTTTATACGGATGATGTAAACATCAAGCTACTTGTACAGAGTGAAGCCAAAGTATGGGAATGGAGAGCCTAGAGGAGGAGAAAGAAAAAGTGAGAGAAAGAAAAGAAATGAGACAAAGAGGGGGGTGAGAAAGAGAGAGAGAAATGCTCAGTAATAATAATGTCATTGAAAAAAGATGTCTGAATCCTATCTCTGGACTTTCATCAGTAGCTCCCTTACTTGGAGTACTAACTTTTAGATAATTTCTGTCACATACAAAAGAATTCCAAAACAAGCCTCTATAATTACTCTGAATAATTAAAGTCTAATAAAGATATTCAAGTCTTACAGTATTAATGTATTTCTTCCAGTTTATTGCTATTCTTTAAGGAAATTTTGCTTTATATATTTGGTTGCAAGTTGCCTAAAGGTTTATGATCATAATATCTTCCATATAAACTTTCTGCTAGGTGTACTTTAATTTTTTTTAACCTGGAACTCTACTTTATCTAATATTAATAGAAATCCTAATTGATTTTGTTTACATTTTAATGTTATAATTTTGTTCCTTTTTGTATGTCAACCTTACTAAATCAGTTTTTCATTAGTCTCTTATAGACACCTCAAGATGAGATTTTGTTTTATGTTAACATATTGTGCTTATTGATTACATCGTTCCATTTTCAATTAGCTCATGATTTGCTTGTTGTCTTATTTTTGTCATTTTGCTCTGTTTTCTGGTTCCCACTTGATCATAATATAAAACTCATTTTTTATAATGCTGAATCATATTTGCTAATATTTTATTAAGGAATTGTGCATCCATATTCAGAAGGGCTATTGGTCTATAGTTTTCTTTTATTGTACTAGCTTTGTCTATTTTTGGTATTATGGTAATAATACAACTTC
>NW_017731753.1:210911-212128 GCF_001890085.2 Hipposideros armiger | reverse complement strand
AAAAAAATGAGGATAGTTTAAGGGGCCTCTGGAACAACATCAAGCATGCCAATATTTGCATCACAAGGTACCAAAAGGAGAAGAGATAGAGCAAGAAGTTGAAAACCTATTTGAAGAAATAATGACGGAAAACTTCCCTAACCTTGTGAAGGTAATAGACATATAAGCCCAGGAAGCACAGAGAGGAACTCAAAACAGGCCCACACTAAGACATATCAAAATTAAGATGCCAAAAGTTAAAGACAAAGAGAGACTCTTAAAAGCAGCAGGAGTAAAGCAGTTAGTTACCTACAAGGGAGCTCCCATGAGACTGTCAGCTGATTTCTCAACAGAAACTTTTCAGGCCAGAAGGGATTGGCAGGAAATATTCAAGTGATGAAAAGCAAGGATCTACAACAAGTATTACTCTACCCAGCAAAGCTGTCATTTAGAATGGAAGGACAGATAAAGAGCTTCCTAGCTAAAAGAGTTCATCACCACCAAACCAGTATTACAAGGGATCTTAGAGCGACTTCTTTAAGATGAAAAGGGGGAAAAAAGAAAAAAAAAAGGGCTAAATATATGAACAATAAAATGGCAATAACTACATATGTATCAACAATTACTTTACATGTGAATGGATTAAATGCTCCAATCAAAAGATAGGATGGCTGAATGGATAAGAAAACAAGACCCTTACATATACTGACTACAAGAGACTTCAGATCAAAAGACACATACAGACTTGAAGTAAAGGGGTGGGAAAAGATTTTTCATGAGAGTAAAAACAAACAAACAAAAAACTGAAGTATCAATACTTATACTAGACAATAGACTTTAAAACAAAGGCTATAACAAGAGACAAGGAAGGACCCAGAAATCCTACTTCTGGGTACTTACTTATCCAAAGAAGCCCAAAATGCTGCTTCGAGGAAATGAATGCATCCATATGTTCATTACAGCATTGTTTATCATTGTCAAGATAAAGGAGGCAGCCTGGGTGTCCATCGATGTATGAATGGATAAAGAGTAGGAGATATATATATGTATGTATATATATGTATATATATGTATATATATATATATATATATATATACATATATATATACTGGAATATTGCTCAGCCTTGAATAGGAATGGGTTCTTGCCATCTGTGGAGGTATGGATGGACCTGGAAGGTATTGTGCTGAGTGAAATATAAAAGACAGAGAAAGACAGATGCAATGAGATTTTGCTT
>NW_017731753.1:204128-207381 GCF_001890085.2 Hipposideros armiger | reverse complement strand
CTATGCCCAAATGTTCATAGCAGCTTTATTTGTAGTGGCCCCAAACTGGAAGTGACCCAAATGTCCATTAATGGGTGAATGAATAAACAAACTGTGGTGTGCTGATGCTAAAACAATGAAAGACTTCACTGTAAAAGGAATTACTTATTGCCTCAAATGCCCTCATGTTTGTTGCCTAGATAATGCTTAATTGTTTTTCAACAAAATTCAATTGCCATTTCTTCTAGGAAGCCTTTTTTCTTACCCTCTTCACTACCCACCCCAGACTAAAGTTTGTGGTCTTGCTTTGTGTTTGTATCTCCACACTGGCTTGCAGGTGCTATTTGGATGCTCATAAAACATTTCCTTCACCTGGGCTCATAGCTAGATGGCATTTCCCTGTCTCCCTTGCAGTCAAGTGCAGCTATGTAAGTGATATCTAGCCAATGGAATTCAAGCAGAAATGACATGTGTCTCTTCCAGTACTGGCTTTGGAGAACCTCTTTAGTGCAATCCTCCATCCTGTCTGTCCACTACACTGAAGATTAAGCAATGTTTTCAGAAGAGGATGGAGGCATAAGATGAAAGGATTCTGGGTACCAAGTGAACCCAGGAAGCCTACTGACCTTAGGAACCCATGTTGAAATCATTAATAAAAGTGTTAAACTGCTGAGGTTTAGGGATTCATCTGTTACAGCAGTTAGCATTATCCTAACAAATACACTTGGCAATCATACCGAAAACATTGTATTGAAATTATATTTTTATATATCTGAATCTCTTATTAGACCTCTGTAACAATTCTGAGTTCAGAGACTGTGCCATGCCTTATTCATATTTGTATACATAAGTAAATGCAGATATTCAATGAACACTTGACTTGAATCATTCAATGAATGATGACCTGAATTTCCATATTCATGGAAATGACATCTTTTAGGCAATTTGTAAAAGTTATCTCATTTAATTATCACAACATTGCTTGTGGTATGTATCGTTTTCTCTATATTATAAGCAAGGAAAGTAATACGAGAAGGCAAGTAATTTGGGCAAGGTTGACAGCCAGCACATTGAGAATGAGAAATGATACCCAGATCTGCCTTGCTCTAAAGCCCACATTGCGGAAATCTGCAGTTCATATCCATAACCTGTGTCATGTCTTTTTCAGAAATGCTTTAGTCATATTTTGGTTCCATAGATCTCTGATGGAGATGAACACTTTCAAAAATCCCAGCAGTAACTTTTTATTTTAGGGAAGCTTATTAGAAGTTACTATTTCCCAAAATATTTCGGGTCTATCATGTACATCTATTTTGTTTTTAAAAAGCGTGTAGGATTATTCTTCGAATAAGTGCTCCAGTTTTTTATGGGAGGGAGAAGGTGATTTTTCTTCAAACAATGAGGTAGTTTATGATTTAATCGAAAATAAAATACCAGTGACTTGTTATCTTCCAACAAGAACTCTGCAGTCCTTTGCTTGCACACTCCTTATTAGTTTCCTTGGCAACGGGTAATCACTTGTTTCCCTTAAATAGATGAGATGCCAACAAATATGTAATAGTGGTTTGATACATCAGCAAAGAAAAGTGCTATAATGACAGCATAATAAATCTGAACATGAAAAGTTAATAGCCACATTAGTGACAGCCTAACTATAGTGGGAGAAGCACACGGAGCTGAATTTTCAGCTTCCATTTCATTCTTTTTTGTGATGCTCAGGTCTGCCTAATATGCTCTCCCTCCTCCATTTCTCCTTTTCATAGCCCCAAACCTATAAAGGGATAAAAACCTTTTAAAATTAAATTAGACCTGTTAATAATTCCTTATCCCCCTTCACCCCCATAAGAAAGGATGGTACATATCTGGATCCGGGTAAATAGTTTTATAAAAAGTATGACTTCCAGGTCATCCTTAAAGAGTTAAATATGCAATTTGAACTGAATATGTTCACCTAAATAGGTTGCATTTGGGGTTTGTTCACCTTGATTTGTTCCAGTCAGGGTCATTAATCTCCATTAGGATATTCTCTCTGCTCTCTGATTAAGTATCACAGCTCTTGTCATAAAGGCCAATGCAGAACTCACCATGGTTCTGTCACAGGGGAGCCTGGGCTAGTTGGGGCAAGCTTACAGTCACTCTGAAGGTGTAACTATGTACGGTGACCCTGCTTGACCCATAGGGAGCCATCTCCTCATCCTGGTTGGGCACATGTGGGCATTTTTCAATGGCCAATGGACAGCCATTGCTTTCATTCATCCTCAGAATTAACTGTGCTTAGCAGTGGCACCAAATTTAGGCTGAAATGAGAAGCCAGTCACACAGTTCTCCTACATCTCCTCTCTTCTTTACTTTTAGCCCTGCCTCCTCCACTTCCAATGGTTCTTTCTAGTCTTTTCTATGTTCCCTTAACCTAGGGTACCCAGCTCTGACTTTCCTCTTGACAGAGTAACAGCCATATCGAAAAATGTGTCTCCTCTAAGATATTAAGTAGCCCAACATAAAAAGGTGAGACTAGAGAATAGAACAGATTGGAAAAGTAAAATCCTTAAATAAACATAAACATTATTATACTATTAGAAATTATTTCTATCATCAGCTGAGTATTGACCATTTGACAACCACAGGGCTAAACTCTATGTACATTATTTCCACTGAATCCTTACAATGCAGGTATTACTATTTTAATTATGCAGGCAACTGAGGCTTCCACACAGATGTTAAACATCTCTCCAGGGTCACACAACAGGAAAGGGGCAGAGTCAGTTATTTTAATCTACATCAGCTTGTTTCCAAAGACAATGTAGAGTTGAAAGGGTCATTCAAGGCCAATGAGTAATTTTCTACAAAATGTGGTCATCCTTCATCCAGAATTCTTGGAGGGTGATTAACCAAATTCTGAACAGTTCCAGGTCCCTGCCTTCAAAGGCATCTACTCCATTATTAATAATAAGAGGAGAAATAGCTACTATTTATGTAATGCTTTCAATGTGCCAGGGACATTCCTGGCCCAAAACATGATCAGTGATTACAACCACGGTTTCTGGAATTAGCCTGGGTTGAATCCGTATTCCATCATTGTGAGACCTTGGGCCTCTGTACCTTACTGAACTCCTCAGTTTTCTCATTTATAAAGTGAGGAATAATAACACTCCCATGAATTTAGGATTATCGTGAGAATTAGCTGAGGTAATAATACACGTATAGCTCTTGGGACTGTGATTGTGTGTAGGAGACATTCAGTAAAAGTGAACTAGATTGTAAGTTGTTATTTTTT
>NW_017731753.1:200519-203248 GCF_001890085.2 Hipposideros armiger | reverse complement strand
CTAAGATAAGAAATAAGTAAGCTTTATTTATAGTGCCCCCAAACTTGAAGCAACCCTTCTATTTAGCATTGTACTGGAGCTCTTGCTAGTGCAAGGATGTAAGAAAAAAAAAAAAACACATTCTGACAGGACAGATAAAAGCAAAATGGTCAATATTCATAGTGGCATGATTGTCTATGTAGAAAATCTGATGGCATCTACAAAAAATAGTATTAAAATTAATAGCTGAGCTTATCAAAATTTTCGGATAGGAGTATACAAAAATCAATTATATTTCTATATATTTATAACAATTAACATATTGGAATTTTAAAGACACCATTTAGAGTATCAAAAATATAAAACATGTGTATGGAGATAAATCTGACAAAATGACAAAAACGTGAAGGACTGTAGCTGAAAACTTTCAAACAATGCTGAGAGAAATTAAAAGAAACCAAAGTAAATGGGGTGATACACCAGCTTCATATCAATTCTCCCAAATTAATATAAAAAATCAACATATTTCCAATCAAAACTCTGATAGACTGTTTTGTAGAAATTGGCAAGCTGAATTTAAAATCCATATGGAAATGCAAAGAGACTTAAAAAAAGATCAAAGTTAGGGGACTAAAACTACCTGATTTAAGACATAAAACTACAGTAATAAAGACAGCGTGATATTGACACCAAGATAGAGGACTAGAGCAATCAAACAGAATATGTAGCGCAGAAATGTGTGTGTGTATATATTGGAGGTGCCAAAAAAATGTTTACAAGTAGACAATTTGGTCAACGTGCTCAAGCAGTAGTTTGTTGTAATCAGAAGTGTCTGGACGCTGATGGTAACCACTTTGAGCACCTTTTGTAATTGCAGAAGTCAAACATGACTTGTGTTCCTCTTTTGTTATCGGTAAATATTATTACAATTTTAATAGATTTTCCTTTCTTAAAATGTGTATACATTTTTTGACACCCTCTGCATACAAGTCACGTTTGACTTCTGCAATTACAAGAGGTACTCAAAGTGGTCACAATCAGCATCTGATTATGGCAATCTCTTGAAACAATTCGGTATCCATATGCAAAAAAAAAAAGCTTGGATTTATATCTTGTATCATATATAAAAATGTACACAATTGGTTCAAAGATCCAAATGTAAACCTTAGCACTATATAACTGCTAGAAGATTCACAGGAAAAAACCTTGATGATCATGGGTAAGCAAAGATTTCTTAGATTTGACACCAAAACCTTGTCCCATGAAAGAAAAAAAATAATAAATTACATGTCATTGCAATTAAGAACTTCTCCTTTTCAAATGTCACTGTTGAAAGCATGAAAAAATAAAAGCCATGGATTGGGGAAAAAACAATCTTTGCAAAGCACATATCTGACAAAGGGCTCAATTTCAGAATATATAAACACTCTTTAGAATTCAATAATAAAAAAAATGCATAACCCAGTTAAAAGTGGGATATGGGGGCAACATATTTGAAGATACACTTCGCCAAAGAAGACATATGGATGACAAATAGGTGCACAGAAGTTTTATATCATTAGTTTTTAGAACAAACCAATTAAACCACAATAAGATACAACATCTACTAGAATAATACAATTAAGAGGACTGATCACACAGTGGTGGGAATGTAGAGCAATTCAAAACTCTCATAAACTGCTGATGGAAAACAACTACTTTGGAAAACCGTTTGGCATATTTCTTAAAAAGTAAAATATATGCCCAACCTATGACCTTACCATTTTAGTCCTAGGTATTTACCCAAGAGAAATGAAACCGCATGTCAGTACCATAGTCTATGCCCAAATGTTCATAGCAGCTTTATTTGTAGTGGCCCCAAACTGGAAGTGACCCAAATGTCCATTAATGGGTGAATGAATAAACAAACTGTNTATGTATAGTATGTATAATATATAATATGATATATAATAATGATGTATGGGTACTAGACTAGTCAGGGGGATCACTCTTGAATTATATATATGCCTAACCACAATACTATACACCTGAAATTAATATAAAATAATATTGAATGTCAAAATAAATAAAGTGTAAAAAATTCAATAAAAAATGGAAATGTGTACACAAAAAAATAAAGAATAGAAAAAAAATGCTCCAAGTTAGTAATTAAAAAGTGAATGGCTATATTAATAACAAAGGAAATCATAAAGAACATTTTCAAGGATAAAAAAGAGTCATTTTATAATGACAAAAGTGTCAATTCTCCAAGTAGATGTAACAATCCTAAATGTTTTTCACATTATAACAGCTTAAATATAGATGAAGCAAAAACTGATAGAACTGAAAAGAGAAATAGGCACATCCATCATTATCATCAGAGATTTCAACAAGGTTGTCTCAATAATTAATAGAAGAAAGCAAACAGAAACTCAGTAAAGATGTAGAATACTTGAACAAGTTTATCAATCACCTTGCCCTAATCGACATTTATTGAACGCTGTAAGCAAAACCATCAGAATACATATTCTTTTCAAGTGCCCATAGGATTTTCACCAAAGTAGGCCATATTGTTGACCATAAAAAAATATCAACGCATTTAAAATTTTCTAATAATACAAAGTATATTTCCCAATGAAAATTTAATTAATTTAGATATAAATAACAGAGTATTTGGGAAATATACATATGTTTTGTAATTAAACAACAGACTTCTAAATAACACATGGAGCTAAGAAGAAATTACAAGGGAAGTTAGAAAGTATTTTGAA
>NW_017731753.1:192254-193900 GCF_001890085.2 Hipposideros armiger | reverse complement strand
AGTGAAGGATGCCGCTTCACTGGCCCATGTTGGTATTGTGATCATTGTGCTTTTCCTGGCTGAGGCAGTCAGTTGCTGGCCATTGGACGGTCACTCACGGCAGTTCACGGCAGGCCCACTGCAGCCTACGCTGTTGCCAGCCACTCACAGCAGCCCAGCTCCAGGTCAAGCTGCTGTTCACCATCTTAGCTGTAGAGGGCGCAGTGTCTCTGACCCTCATGTGGAACCCATCTGGCGGCCCTGCTGCTCAGAGCTCGTGCTCCCAAGCCAACTCTTAACCAACGAGCCACTCGACGGCCCCCGTGTAAGTTGTTTTTGTTGTTGCTATATGCAACGTAATGTGCTTAGCAATTTATATATATATTCTTTCACCTGTTCCTGTTAGTCAGTCTATGAATTATGCACTATGCTCATCCTCACTTTACAGTTAAGAATAATGAGGCACAAGGGGTCATATAATTTTCCTAAAGATACAGAGCAGGAAGTGGCTGAGCCAGGATTCTAACTCAGCATTATTACTCCAAGCCTGGCTTCTCAGCAGCTGGTATCCTGACTCTTTACTGTTGGACAATACTATTGGTTAGAAAGCATGTTTCTATTTGAAGCTAAAATGGTGTCCATAAAACTTTAACCCCTTTATCTTAGTTTTTATTAGTGTACACACGTTACTGAACCATGAGAATTTTCTTTCTCCTTCTTCCCATCTAATGCTCCACAACCTTCTTGACTCAACCCATCCCAAAACTCCTGCTTCACTAACTTTTCATCACAAGTAATTTGTTAAAGATATTCTAGGGAAATGTACAAAGCAAATATATGTACTCCAGAGCAAGAAAACGGAATTTTCATGAGTTTGACCAAAAGCCTGTCTTAAATTTAACAAGTACAGATCTATTTAGGTATCAATGCTTTTCTTATGAAGGAAAATAAGAACCTCTTATTTCCATTGAATCCGGGAATTTCCCGGCCAATTCTCCAAGTCAGTTCTGTACGTGTCTTTGCCACCAGGGGAGGGACACACATGTCCAAATTTCACTCTGCCCTCGAGGGGACAGGGGGCTCTGCCTGACAGCCCAGGTCACTATACACTCACAATGCACACGAACTGCTTTTTAAGAATCAGCAACTTTAGAGAAGTTATGTGACTGTTGCAAATTTGTATCATAGCAACATCCACATTTTTAATAAATAAATTGTTCTCCAAATAACTTTATTCACTGAGGAGAGATTTCCAGTTCTTGTCTCTCAGCCTGAATAGCACTTGATGTTCTGTTCTTCCTGTGTTGAATCTAAAAACCACACAATCTTTCTTCCCCCTCTGTAAATTATTATCACAAGTGGAAAATGCCTTGGTTTTCAGGGGATGGTAAAACATTGTTTTTCAAAATTCTCCAGAGTTATTAAAGAAACAATGTCAGGGATGAACGTTTGATTTAAAAGGATAAAACTCTCTCAGATGTCATTTCTGAATCTGTCGCTAGAACGCTGGCTGGGCTAAGCAGATACTCTAATTTCATTTCCATTCAACTTGTACTCTGAGTGATCCTTTCAAGCATCTTGATGTTTAGTGGCTGGGAGGGATAGTGGAGTGGATATATATATATATATATATATATATATATATATATATATATATATATATATAT
>NW_017731753.1:171607-192199 GCF_001890085.2 Hipposideros armiger | reverse complement strand
GGAACCAATGAAATCAGGCTAAGTTTCCAGTCATCTCTATTGAAATGCCAATTATCTCTATTTTCACTCATACCTCATCCTAACCCACTTCTGTACTCCCTGATCTATGGAGAGTGGATCTAACATACACCAAGGACTCCACCTATAAAAATGTCTCTAGCGGTCTAAAAAATACTTGCCCAGCCTCTATAGACAAGAATTTCATCATTTAGAAAGATCCCGGCATCCCTTCCTGCGTGACTCTAGACAAGTTTCAGCTCATCTTTGAATTTTCTGAAATGCTCTCTCATCTCGAAGCTTTCCCTGACCTCCCTTCTCCTATTCCACCTGGAAGTTACGTACTCTCTCTTTTGGTTCCCATAGCATTTTGTGTGTCCCACTAGCATAACGTACACTTCTTTGTCTGCATGTCCATATACTTTCTAAAGTGTGAACTTCTCAGGACAAATGCTACGCCTTAGGCTTTTTTTTTCTTTTTAATTGCAATTGCTTAGCAAGTTGTTGCTTCAAGAAATGTTTGTTGGGTGGCTGGATGGATGAATTAAATGATAAGACCAATAGTAGAAACCTTGGCCTCACTACCTTTAAGGCTCACTAATTAAACATTCATTAATTTAGGAGATGATTCAACAGAGTGGAAAATGCAATTGGCTTTGAAGCAAAAAGACGTGGATTTAAATACCTACAATAGTTTCTACTTGCTATTTGGTCTTGCTCTGATTCCTGAACTTCTTAGACTACGAATTACCTCTTTTATAAATTGGGCCTAATAAAGCTTACCTCAAAGGACTTTTATAAAAATTAAATAAAATTATGTACACAAAGGGTCTGTCAATCACAAGTGCTCAATAAAGGGTAACTATAGTTATTTATAAACCTGAGAACCTCTCTACACTTTAAAATGTATTTTTGTTCCTAAATAAAAATTATTGAAGACCTCCCAGCACATGCAGATACATGCATAATCATTTCCTCCTTAACACTAATGTTCCAACTAATAGATGATTTATCACACATGCGTGGGCACACACACACGCGCACGCACACACACACACACACACACACACACACACACACACACACACTTATGGGGACAAAATGTCTGTTGTTCCCTAAAAATACCAGTTTGGGCTTAGGAATTCTTGCTTGTTTGTATAAGGCAACAGACAGAAAGTAATAATAATAACAACATTGATATAGTGCTTATTGTGTGCCCAGTACTGTTTTAAGTGCTTTATATATATTAAGTTAGCTAATGGACACAAGAACAGTATAATGTAAATGTGCTATTAGTGCCACTATTTAACAGATGGGGAAACATAAGCACAGAGTAATTAAATGACTGGCCCAAGCTCATAGAGTTTGTGAATAACATAGAAGTTGGGCAAGTTCTTTAAGGTAGCTCATTATGAAACAGGTGGCTGGGCAGGAACTATTCAATATTTGCAGAATAGAATATACTCAGTCTTATCAAGCTAAATGTCATGGAAAGGAAGAGTGACTAATGAAGGCATACTATGTTAGTCCAAGATACACATGATTGAAACAGGCTCAGATTCCCACCCAAATGAATGATGTCCTTTTATTGCTTGCTATCTACTGTCCCTTGAAGTTGCAAGGCTCACAGGCCTGGTGGGTGGCAGGCAGGAGTACTCAGTGTGGGCACCCAGGGTGTTATTGGACTTGGGGCTCACAATAGTTTGGGTGTGGTTGGTCTCTGCAGTGGAATACCGTGATATCTGGGGCATATACACTTGTTAGAAACTGCCTTAGCTACGTAAGCATATAAGCTGGTATCTAAACCCTCCCAATTTTATTCTGGTCTGCCTGCCTAATGCTTATATCTTTGAAACACAATTTACTGTCTTTTATTATAGAGACCTATGGCGTCATCATGGAATTTTTTCCCCCCCGAGTTGTTTGTTTTTATCTATGGAAGAGGCGTGCTATAAATTAATTCCAATTCTAAAATAATGTACCATTCACCTAAATGATATATCTATCCACTATAGAAGGTTTCTACCAAAGTGGGAAAATCCCTTTTGGGGAAAAAGCCTACGCACAGTGGTGACAGTATTTCAATGTTTCATGCCAAAGATTATGAAGGGAGGTCACTCAAGAATGTCAGAACTAGTAGCTCTTTTAGACAGTGGTTTAGTGGACAGAAGAATCAGCCAGAGAGTTACAAACAGGAAGGGCATCATCTTCCAAGATTCTGCTTCTCTCTCTTAGGTGGAGCTTGAGAATTTGCATAATGAGTTTTCCTGGCAATAGGGATGTGGGTGGCCTATGCACCATCCTTGGGCAAACACTGCGTATGGGCATCTTTAGTTGTTTAATAGTTAATACCATTTGTTTTTAATGCTTCAAAAACTACAAAGAATTACAAACATGATCTCTTGACCCTTACATCATTACCCTAGATCCTAAGATACACAGGTATTTTTATATCAGAAATTGGAAGGCAGTTAGTCTCAGACACAGCATAGATCAAAACAAGACTCTCCATTGAGTGGTAGAGATAGTTTAGTCCTCAGAGCTTTCGGGGTGCCATCAGGAAGGCAAATTTGGCCTTGTCATTTTTTCTTCCTTATATAAAATGTTTATTTTCTGTCATACATTTCACCTAGGCTGGTTGGAGCCCTTGCTCATAGACAGTGGTGGCAGACAAAATGCCACATCCAGGAGTCTTGGGGTTCTGTGATTTCTAACTGCTGTTAAAGAATTCATTTAGTTCAGCAGGGCCTCTCCTTGCTGCTGTGAGATTGAAGACCCCTATAACATCAATCTTACTGAATTAAAGTGACTACAACACTCTGAAGGCTCCATAAAATTGGAGATTTGACTACAACAGGTATTGCCAAGAGCAGTGAAAGGGTTGATGACTGGGAATAGAGTTTGCACTTTGGTCTCAACATCTTAGATCACTCTACTGCAAAAGGGAAGATGGCGAACAGTGAAGTGGTCTGAATCTGAAATGAGCTCAGAGGAATCAGCACCACCACCATCACTATCACGGTGATTATTTTCAACATTATTATTCCTCAACAAATTTAATTAAAAGCAGTGTCCTTTTAACCTGCACTACAAACAATTTCTAGTTATCTATTCTTTAGCTAGAGTCTGTGACATTTTGCTATTCTCTCTGTGAAAAAGCCTGATTAAAAATTTTGCATTGTACAGTAGGAAAAAAATTGGCATTAGAGTCTTTGATCTAAATATTGTCTCCAAAGCTCACTTAACTATTTATCTTGGAGAAGCTGATCAACTTCTTTGATCTTATTTTACATTTTTAATATGGGAATGGTAATATTTTGCCCCTGTGATCATTGAGAAGATGAAACAATAATAAAGCACAGAATTTGGCATAGAACCTGGCACTGAATACATTTTAGTTACCTTTTCCCTCCCTGATCCAACATAGTATAGGATATGTTATAACTGCACAGTAATAAAGGGCACATGAATGGATGGGTAGGGAAGATGGACAAACAAGAAATTCCATACTTTCATTTATGATTTAAGATATTGGCTACTTCTCTGGGAGACACATCCCATCTCCTTCCAAAGTGGATTCCCTCAAAAAGCAAGATGTTTTATTAAATACAAAGTGCTATGCCTAAAATTTCACTGTTGGAATCATCCTTATGTATTATCCATTTCAACTCATTCATTCCATACATTGAAAAAAAAAGCAGGGTAAAAAATAAACTGTGTATACAATTTATCAACCAAGCTAGGACACTTCTGAGCTTGAAATGAAACGCTATTAATTGTTACACCAGTGCAATAAATGTAAATTGGAAATATTCCAGGCAAACTAGGCTTACTAATCAGTTTACCCAAAGATGGCCCACGACTTGCCAACGGTCCTTTCAACCATCCCCTTTTTCTCAGTTTAGCATTTTTTCTGACCACCCATCTCTTTTAATAATTTGTCCTTGGATTATATTAATGATCAAATAAAGAATTATTGGAAATGTTCAGCGCTTACTATGAGACCAGTCTGAAGTTAATCCTTAGCTTTCCTCCTTGGCCCTCTCCTGCTTCCCTTATTCCTTCTCTCCTGAGAGCACACCTCAGTAAGAAAAAACAACTTTCATGAAAATCTCATTTTAGGCTCTGCTTCTAGGGGACCAACCTAAGACAACAGGATTGCCTGCAGATAGTAAGGAAGAGAATTTTTGAGAAACAGAAAAATAGAGTCAACTATAATTTAACATATAGATAGTCACGGGATGTGGAGTATAGTGTGGGGAATGGAGTCAATGGAATTGTGATAGATATGCATGATATCGGGGGTGGGGGGTGGTGGATTGGGGGAGGGGGGTTGTCACTTTGTGAGGGGTGAAAAGATAACTATTGCATTGTTTTGTACACCTGAAAGTTATAAAAATAATAAAAAATAGTTTAAATTACTAAAAAGAAATATATAAGAATAGTTTTTAGGGCCCTGTTCTCCTTGCCTCCACCTCAAACTTCAGTGATAAAGGTGGAGGCATTGGTGGTACTGATTTGGCTCAAGAATGAGGCAAGTCCCAAGATTGTAAATAACACCTGAAAAGGAAGGGCAAATTGTTGGAGTAAGTTCTTTGGGAAATGTGAAGTAAGCCTAAAGTGGGTTGAGCTGTCTCCCCCAAAATGGCATGTTGAAGTCCTACCTCTGGAACCTGAGAATGTGACCTTATTTGGAAATAGAATCTTTATAGATGTCATCAGTTAAGATGAGGTCATATTGGAGGAGGGTGGGTTCTACACTTGACTGGCGTCCTTATAAGAAAAGGAGAAGAGACGCCATCCTGTAGAGGAAGGTGATATGAAGACACAGGGAGCACCCCAATGTGAAAATGAAAGCAGGGATAGGAGTGTGCATGTACTAGTCAAAGACTTTTGGTGATGACCACAAACTAGGAGGAAGCATGGGACAGATGAGATCCTCCCTCTAAGAAACTATGAAGGACCAATTCTGCCTACCCCTTGATTTTGGACTGTTAGTTTCCAGAGCTGGGGGAGAATGAATTTCTGTTGTCTTAAGCCATCAAATTGTATGGTAATTTGTTTCAGCAGCCCTAGGAGATCAATATATTTAAGTATAATGGCAGTGAGTTAACACAAAGTGCGATTTTCTTCATAAGTCTGGCAGAATCGTATCTATACCAGGTGTTGCTGGCAATTGTGTCCCGTCTCTCCCACTTCTCACCTAGAGGGAATCCAGAGAAAAGGGAACAGTGTCCCCCATAGACTTCATTTTCTCCTACTACCTTGTGTAGCATTTTGCTTCTCTTAAATTCTGACGCTTTGGCTAAAGAAAGCACAAACTCGCAGAGGGCATGTTTATGTCGTCTTTCCCGTCATAACCCAACCCACCTGAAATGCTCTGACACTCTTGAACATAATTCCAATTAATGAATAAAACATGATAAACAGATAATTAGCTTTTGAAGGTGAACTCTTTTAACAGGAGGGTAATTCAGCGATATTCTTTAATTGTTTTCCCCAGCATCAGACCTTAGCTGACATTTGATTTTAGCTGTAGCATTAACAATGCCCAGGCTATGTTTAGAAAGACCATGAGCAAGTTCCAAGGACATGGCCAGAAATTATTTACAATGCCTAGATTATACACTTTGAAAAATGAGGAGTTGTATGTTGGTCAAGGTTCTAAATCTAGCTTTGGCTTAGGCTCCTGGTTTGGAATATGCAACAGAAACTTAGGGTCAGCCTTGTTGTTTTTTTTTTAATTTCCAAGCAAAACAATATGAAAGAGACCTTTGCTGGTAGATAATTAGCAATTTAAAAATCACAGATGCTTATATCACTGTCAATGTGTCAGTTTATTGCCCGGGTAGATAAGGATTGCTATTTTGCATGCTAAGGCTAATTCTCTATTTTAAATGCTGTTCCTAAATGAGGGAAGGAAGAGGAGTTATTTCAAAAGTTAATACAAATACTTTTGTATGGAATTTTTTTCAAACTGATAGTCTGGAAGCTTACATGTATCTGCGGGAAAGTTGTCTGTGGCCCTAAAAAAAGAGCTATATGTATTCAGCAAAGATATGTTCAGAAACATTATTATTTCTGAAATGTTCTTCATATTTTACTTGAAGGAAGAATAGAAGAGACAGGAGCTTGTTTTCATGTAAAATATGCTTGGTGTTTCTTTCTAAAATCCAATTTCTGCTAATAGCTGAAGCCAAACCCTTCTGTAGGGAAACACAAAGAAAATGAAAGAACCCCTTTCTTGACTTAGAGTCACCCACTGCTGAAATCAAATCATTTTCGGGTGTCAATTCTAAGAAATCCCACACACACTCCAGTCATTAATTTGTCACAGGTCATATTCTGGTGAAGGGAGTCTTAATGAAATTGATGTTTGCAAAACACTGCTCCTTCTAAAACTGCCTATCAAGAATGAGAAAAGCATTACAAGACGAACCCAGCAATAACGAATTGGGGGAGAGGATAGAGACATGATGAGGGCCCTGAAAACTAGCTGGCAAAAGAGCATGTGGTGGTTGAGAACCAATAATCTATGCTGGCGGTTGCCAACTAAATAATTACAGAGGTCTGGTGGGAAACAATTACTGGGGCCTGACTGTAGATCATAATAAACGGCAAAACTCTGCTTTGTTCAAAGGGGGCACTCACAGTTCAATTGCAGCTAATAGATGCCTAGTATGAATGTAATACTGATTTTTCAAGAGAAATCAGAATTTTAATATGAAAAGAAAATCCTTTCTTTTTTTAGATGTTTGGAGCTAATTAAATTTGTTTAAAACACACTGTTAGGTAAAAAAAAAACACCTTTTTCAGTTGTATGGAAACATGGACTATTATTTTGCAACCTCTTATCTGCACTGAAATTTTACTTCAGCAAGGACCAACCACAAGGTTTTCAAGTTATAAATGATTGCTCTGCCTTACACTTAATTGAAATATATCAAGCAGCCAGTTTAAAGATGAGAATTCATGTCTTTCTAACAAGGGAGAAGAGACAATGGAACAGGCATCATCTTCTTTTCCCCCTTCAAATAACACATTTCTTTTTAGAAACAGTTATGAGACATAGTTTCTTCGAGTCACTAAAAGTCTTAGTTGGTACTTGGGATAATCCTGTTGTGCAGGTTTCCTGTACTTCTCAAAATGCTAATATATTACAAAGAAGTAGAGTGAACATGTAGAATGCACGCTTAATGTGACCTAATATTCCCCTTTCACAGAGTCTTAAAACTTAAACTAAGAAGGAGAAACATTTCCCAAATCAGGTACATTGTTATGGGTTATTTATGGATGAGAGAAAAATAAGCAACCATCTTTATTTTACAAATTTAGTGAAGGATAAGGGCGTAATGTGCCAATTTCCTGAAACCACCACTTACATTTACCTGGACAATTTTGATATTGTCAAAAAGAGAGGAGATGATGGCTAAAGATATTTCTAGAACTGCTGGAGGAACCAGGAAGCTTTCATCACACATAACTATTACTAGTGTCTTTCTTTTATTGAAACTGAAAAGTTCTTAAAGAATTTGTGATAAAAATAAAGATGAATTTGTTCACAGCTGCAAGTTTAACTTAGTACAGGACCAGAGATAGGATTAAATGGGCTATGTTTTATAGAGTCAGTGAAATTGATAGCAGCGTCATTTCATATTGGGAAAACTGGCATATGGGGGAATTTTATTACATGACTTAAAACTGAAGAATAGCATGATACAAATTATGCAACTTGTCCTGATTATTATTTTAAATTTAGGGCTTTACTGGCACATGAGGAGCAGTTCTTTGGGTCTGCAATTTAATAAATAATAACAACACAAATAATCATAATTCAAGTATCAAAATATAAAACACACAAAAAATTCCATCTCAACAGTCTAAGTCCACCTGGGGATATCTAAAACCTCTGACTAAAGGTTATTCAGCATGATTTGGCAGGACGAAAAGAGCAAAGTCGGTTACTGAACACATGGGCTGAAAACAAGGTTACACAAATTTGCATCCTGAGCATTTTGGCTTCTGCTGCTCAAATCAAGCTCCCAAGTCTACAGAACAAGCTAGAACACGCTAGTCCTATAACAATGTGGCATCAGTGTACCTGACTGTTGAATCAGAGACCCATATCTGTGTGACTATAGGCAAGTCAATTTCTTTAAATCCTTGCTTTCTCTCTCTCTCTCTTTCTTTTTTTTTAATCAAGAAAGACATGCCTACTGTACCTCTTCAATGTTTGTGGTAATGCTCTGTCAAATATGAGGTATTATTGTTATAAGGTAAAACCTTATAAGACCTTTTGCAAGTGGTTGGTATTGGACAAAGCCCTGCTTGTGTTTTCTAAGCTACAAGATTTTCAGGGAAGAAAAATCACATTTTCCCTCCCCTTTGGTAGTTTTTTTGCAGGGTTACAAAACTATGGGATAAACCATAATCTATCTTTTTAAATTTCAAAATATTATTCAATTTTTTGAATGTTAATGCCAAAGTTTCTAATCAGAAGCCTAGTTGTCAAAAAACAAACACTGCCTTCAATTTGTGGTCAGTATATGCATGTGGGTTAAGCTATTTTTAGTCTTGAGACAAAGGCTCAAATTGGCTCATGTCAGTAAATAAGCATAATCATCACTCAATTCATTTGATAGGGTTGGTTTGTAGTACTATTGTTAAGAACAACCATTTAAAAATAGCCAAGCCTCCAGTGTTCATGAGAGTTGAATATTTCATCACACATTGGCTAATATTAAATTTTCCATTGACCATTCTTAGGAGGCAACTTAAAAATAATTGTAAAATTCCAGTAAATTAAATATTAGAAATGATTGATTACAATTAAGTAAGGAAACCTTAGCTGAATTCACATAAGGTTTCAACTGATAAAAGAAATATTTAAAAATATGACTAACAAATGTCCCAAGAAAAACAATGTTCTTAGTATATAGTTTTATATAGATAAGGATATATTTCTTTAAAAAATCCATCTTTTTTTTTCAGAACTAAATTGTCTAATATAGCTACATATGACTTTGCTGTGGCATCATATCAGCCTAATTTCAAATATGTAGGAATATAAACATTGTAAGTATAAGATACATCTTAAAACAATTTTACTGAAACTTACAGGAACTAAGCTTAAAAGTTTGGAACCAATTTTGAGAGGCAAACGACTTGTTTTTACTAAATTCAGCCTTTTTAAAAGCATATCTTTGTAATCTCATTAACCCTATTTTTCTTTCTTTTTTTTTCAGAAGGGACTCATCAAAATAACATGTGAATTGGCCCAGGTTCCTCACAGATAATTTGTGCTGAGCCAGAAACCATGTTCATTGTTCTGTAATCATCAATCTTGTGCCCAGATCCCTTGGCCACAAAGCTTTTCCCCAATGTTTAACACTTCCACACATTTTTCCATAATCCCTTTAAAAAGCAGATGTCATCCCATGGTATTCTTCTTAACTCTTTCATGAAAACTAAACATTCCATAATCTCAAGAACTTTATTTCTTTTCTATCTCTAATAATATTAGCTCAGACTCCACAAAAGACACAAAGCATTTAAGGGAGGCTCTTTACCCGATATTAACCTCCCCTAGTCCTAGAGTCCTATGCTGAAATTATACAATAATGTATTTTAAACTGAGATGACAAGAATCCAATAAAGACTACATTGTCATTTTTGATTAATAAAATTCCATACAATCTCACCATGACTTAAAAACTCCATAACAACATCATTTCTCAATTGATTTATGCCTCAAGAGATTTGGACAAATAGCTGAGTGACTTAAAACAACAACAACAACAACAACAAATGTTTCCTGGAAAAAAACAAAAAAAAACAAACCAAAACAAAACAAAACAAAACCAACACAATCTGGGTCCCCATTAAAGGATTCTGTCTTTGCCAATTTTCTTTAATCCTGTTTTACCATGTCTGCACACTACCTGATTTTGAAGATTTGGTAAGGTTTAACGTCTATGCTTAAAGACAGTAGCTTGTATGAAATGATAAAATGCATTTTCCAACTAAAATTGCTAGCATAATACTGTTACTAGAGAGCATAGTACCTTGATATTGAATCTACTTATCAACCTCTCCAAAACCCTAAAGTGACTAAGATTCCTTAGAACTGTACAAGTACTTTTAGTTATACTTTTTTGCTCACAAATCATTTTGGTCTTACTCTTCGGGAATTGCTTTTAGAGCTGACTTGTCAGTCATGAAAAGAATATGATCCCATTTTCTCAAGTCTTAGTAAACGTAACCAAACTCTACCATACTCCATTTGATCATACATCTTAATCATCAGATTTCACTTCAAATGTATTTTGGTAGTTTCTAGAGTCAACTTGACTATCCAAGAAGGATGGCTTTCCGTACCTGAGAAGAGGGAAAAAAAGACACTCAGATCGAAGGTAATTCTTGGACCTTTCACACCTGAGCATCCATGAGCCAACCAAACTGTGACCTTTTGTAACCTGCTCGAGCTTCTCATCAAATAGCACATAACGAGGTTTTTCCTGAGCAGAACCTGCCTTCCACCACCAATCATAATTCTGGTAAGGTATAAATCCATGCCTGGCAGTAACAACCTTATAGGCCTCCTGTGGATGATATATCAACATATCCATCTTTCACTGAAAGCCCTGATATCATTCTCAGAACTAGTAAGTAGGCAATGGAGACTTGCCATTTAAATGATCCATTTCACTGTCTGATAGTAGCCTTTGTAGTTATTGAAACATACCTTAGAAAGACCAGAAGAGGTGCTCCAGAAATAAGTCTTCCCTTTTAATGAAAATCAGCAGCAATATGTAAAACATTCATTGTTGGGACTAACTCAAATACAGGCATATCTGAGAGATATGGTGGGTTCAGTTCTAGAGCACCGCAATAAAGCAGGTCTCGCGATAAAGCAAGCCTTAATCCGTTTGCTGGTGGAGGGTCTTGCTTTCAATTTGTAAAAAACACATCACATGGGACGCTCAATAAAGTGAAGTGCAGTAAAAGAAGGCATGCCTGTAACTCTTGTAACATCGGGGAGAAGACATAACTAATATCCTTTAGCTGTGGGGAAGTGGTCTTAATAAGTTGGCAATTAGCTAAGACACCTGCAAAACCAGGGCAGAATTAGCAAGGGGTCCCTTCTACTGTACGGAGAAAGCACAGAAAAAGGAAATTGCATGAGACATTTAAATCTGTTACTCCCTTCCACACCCACATCGCCAAATTTCTATTGCTTTTATTGGGTTTTGTTTTGTTCTGCATTTATTATGTTATGGATTAAGAAAAGAGGTGTAGCATATCCTTAATGACTTTGTTAGAAGTCTGATGTCAATTAGCAACTCTTCTGGTAATTGTTGGTAAAGTCTACGTTCTGATTATTCGGGTGAATGGCCTGTGTGGTATACACTCAGGATGTAAAGGAATACAGAGCACTTTTCTGGACACGTGCAAATATTTGAATAGCTGTGTAGTTCACTACAAGAAATCAGTTTTATTCCTAAGAGAACAAGAGAAGTGGTCCCTAAAATGCAGAGATAGTAAACCAGCTCAGCCTTTACTCACCCACTACTGATGAAGAAATTAAGGGCAAAGCATAAGTTGACTATTCAATTGTTACCCTGCTGATCAGAGACTAAGTCCACAATAAACTGACTTCTTTCAGGCTCATTGTTTGCTCCACCACTTTACAATGCTTTCCTGTATACAAATAGTTATGAATACAATGTTATCCATGCTTACGAGTAGAAAGGTAGTTCTATACATCAATTCAGATTTGAAGGACGACGTCTCTAATCCACTTGAGTCATCTTTTAGCTTTGTAATCTGACTTCTTCAGGAAAGTTGAGATGTTACATAGGTACGGAGATGAATATATTAATTAAAAATGTAATTGAAATATAATGTTCATGTCTGTTACGTATTGGTTCTGTGCCTTAGAAACTTACATGGGCACACCCACAATAAAGTTCAAATGATCTTATTTTTAAAAGTTTGTCTTTTAATTCTGACTCCTTTGTTTTGTGATTTATTGCTCTTTTAATTTCCAAATAAGTATAAACACTCTCTTGGCTAAATAGTTCCTTGGCAGTAAAATATGTAGCACCTTTCAAAAACAAAAACAAAAACAACAAATTATATCTCTGATAATGGCAGTGAATTATTACAATAGATTTGGGAAAGCCCCATAGTATTTAAAGATTACATCCTTTCAGATGAGGCAGTGCCGATACAAATTGCCGAAAGCCAACTGTGTTTGCTTATGTGAATAGAACAACCACTCTTCCAAGTTTAGGACCAACGAGAGGAGCAATTTATCTTGTGTAATCACCTGTTTTCTCAAAAGAGAAATACAGTACCGCCCCAACAACTGTTTCTCATTTGTCTGGATGAACTGGATGAGGTGCAACAATGCTTTTTCCAGAGGCATTTGAGTCCTGCAATGCATTTATATTTGTTTCAAATCAGAGATGCTTTCTCTATCACTTGCTTGTCATGGCTGTGATGCATGGGAAGGCATATATAAACCATAAAGACAGACCACCCTTGGGGATCTTCAGAGCACCACTGCTGACCAGTCTGAATTATTGATCCTTATTCATGAAGAAAGTTCCCTAAGGGAAAATATATAACTTTATAGCAGTCTGAACTGTAATAGATGTTGATCTGGTGTTGATAAATACATGGAGGGGGAGGAAACAATTCACAGAGAATCCACTGTAAGTTCTAAGCTTAGGCTTCATCCTTTATTAGGTAGTGAGTAAAAGACAACTGATGATTACAACTCCAATTTAAGAGACCATTTAAACAAAAATGGTTCCATAGCGAAGTGAGGCAGAAAGGATTTACGTATTTCTGGGGTTTTTTTCATATGGCTGATGGAGAAAATATGGCTGATTTGTTCGTTCCCAGCAAATCATTTCACCTTGTGAACCAGGACTCTTGTATCCCACAGGCCCTGACTTCTAGTGGACTGGCTCATTTGCCTTAGTGAAAACAGGGAGGAGCAGGGAAAGCACGTGTAGTGAGATTGCATCAATTAACACTGAGTTCTCCAACAGTACGGAGAGGCTTATCAGATGTAGATTGTTGGATAAGGATTCATAAAAAGGAAAGTAAAATTCAAAATGGTCAGAAGCTGGTCACATGAGATATAGACACAGTCCCAAACAACAAATCATGATGAACTCTCCACCTGCCTGAACTAGCAGAGCGTGGGTGAAAACAAACACTTGCGAAGACCAGAGAGGAGAGATATCGGTAAATGCAAAATCACCAGATAACTCTCAAAACCAAATTTTAATGCTAACCAACATGTTTAACCAAGACGTATAATTTAAAATTCTTTTTAGCAAAGACTGATGAAATAGTTTTTCTTCTTCCTTTCTGCTTGCCTGCCCTCTTCCCTTCTGTCCCTTTTTTCTTTTCTTTTTTTGTGTTTTGGTTGTTTGTTTAACAAAAGTTGTATAAAGCCGCCTGCTTTAGAGATATGTTTACATGACAAATGTCTATAGCTAGATGGTAGAGAACTTCAAAGACCATGGTTAATGTTGAGCACCAAGCACGCTATGGGTGTTTCTTAAATATAAAATGACAAATGCTAAATACCTATGTCTCAAATGATTTCACCTTGTATCTTTAGACCTCTCAGTTTAGATAAGAGCAGTTTCAGGAAGGTCATATCCAGCCCTTCCTATGTTTTTAAATAGTCTTTACAAAACCTTTTCAAAAATATTTTTTTTTCTCTAAACCTAAATCATGTGGGTTGATTTGTACACGTTTTATCAGTGTTCTAAGTTTGAGTGTCATTGTTTTTATTAATGCAACAGACTGGCTGCATCGAACCCCATCATAGTGATAGGTATATGTTAGCTATCTATGGGAAAAAGCAAATAGCCTTTATCACAAATTAAAGGCACAGCTATTTTTATGCCATTTGTTACCAACTTAATGATAACGTGTAACAAGGGATGGTTATATAATTATTTTATATAGATTTTCTTTTTATAAGTTATTCTCTTAATCTTTCTAACATATATACAATATACATATATTTATATATACCCCTGATAAATCTTGTTTTAAAGGTAAAACATCAACGCCTTTCAGCCTTACGGTGCATATCAAAGGCTGTATTTCACAACTCCACTAGAGAAATGATGGTCAAGTGCATCTTACCAGTATTTTTTTAACACTATATCCTTGGTCTGCAATTATTTCGGATTCATTTTTCTTGTTTTACTAACATTTAAATATATATTAATTGTTTATATCATATCAGTAGGAAATAAAAAGACAACAAATACCCCACCTCAATAGCTAATGTCTACCATCATATTCAAAGCAGGAACCTTTGCCTAAGAGACAACCCTACTGGTATGATATAAAGGGATATGCAGAGATACCATAGTCTCTGTTTTTATTGGATATGAACTAACATGAAAAATCTTTACTTTGCATTATCATCCTGGGTTATGATTGTCCCTTATCCATGAAACAGAAGTGCTGTACTGGTTTCTTTTTAAACAGCCATGATGCATGGTTTTACCTGCTTTTCAGATATAGGTTCATTACAAAAATTACCCTATTTCCAGCAATGTTGCTTCAGGTTGGGAAAATGATACTTTGTAAGAAATCAACTTCATTAACATCTGCCCTACCTCTGCGCTTGGCCCTGTTCTATTGTTCTGAAGCGAGTCATCTCTGAGTTGGATAGGAGGGGCAGAGCGTGGACCCAGGAGACCTCCACAACACCATTGGTGGTCTGTTTTTAATTTTCTTTTTTGACTGCTTACTGGCATGAAACAGTTGTTCATTCTACCTTTTGCAATTCTTTAAAATCTAGTGGCATGGATTGAGACACAGCACTATATTGTGTTACAAGACATCTACTGTAACTACTTTTGTTGGGATAAATACCCAGTAATTGCTGTCATAGCAAGTGGACCAGCACGGGTACTACTATTCACAGTGTTGCTTTTGTTTTTTGTTTTTTTCTTTTTTTTGTATTATTTTAATCTACAGGGTAAATTATTATATATACATTGGAACCAGTTAATGCCCTTAGACAATATATAGTTGTCTCATAAAGCAGGAAGGACAATGCAGAGGGAAACAGGTGCCCAAAAGCACAGTCACAAAGGCTTCCGAAGTTCTAGACACCACTACAAGTCAATGCTGGAGATCACTTCTAAAACAATCAATGTTCAAGAGGAATGCTTGAATGTGGAGAAAATACCACCCCTGCCCTCCCATCCCTAAACCTCCCTCCTTTTTTTTCTTTTTTTTTGTAATAATCTTTTAAATTCACTATCAAAAGTCCTGGCTCTTCAGATATACTTTAAACTATAAATAAACACTGCATAGTTCTCTTTTGTTTTTTTGTTTTGTTTTGTTTTGTTTTTTGAAAAATTATTGCAGTACAATGACTCCCGTTTGGAATTCAGTAAGGAGCAAACAGCACAGGAGTGTGGGTGGTCCGAATGGGTCCAGGAGCTGGCCGCAGGAGTGCCGGCGGAAGGGCGGACGTCGGGAACAACGTTGCTGCTGGGGCAGTTCGAAGACTGAAGGGGGAATTCACTGCCACAGCCGCAGCGGCTGCGGCAGCTGCCAGCGGGTTTGGTAGGATTCGTGGAGCCAATGGCTTTGAAGGTTCTTTTGAAAATACTAATTTTACCTGCAACAGAGGGGGGAGAAAAAAAAAAAAAGAGTAGAACAAAAGTTTGGAGTCCACCCTTAGAATCCAAAATGGTGGGCGGCCTTTAAAATATGGCCGTAAACATCTAAAAAGATAAACTCATACCTGTGAACTGACAATAAAAGTAAGGGAAAGTGTGTATCATCTTTCCTTTGGAAGATCCCTGAAAATGACCGACTGAGCATGTTGAAAAGCCCTCCAGAAAAGTACTCAGCAATCTTATTTTATTTTTATTGATAAATAGACTTTCTGAAAAAAGTATTCATCTTGAGAAAACATAGGAGTTTTTTACTCCACCCTTTACACACACATGAACTCTCATGGAAATGACATTTTTAAAGAGAGATTCATTAATGCTGATGGTTACTATTAGACTACCCAAGTGTGTTAGCTGAGTAGCAGAGGGAGGTGTGGGGTGCTAATCAAGAAAAATAAAAAATAACAAAATTCCACTTTCAATAAAGAAATAAAGAAATCTTATTTCCCTCAAAGTTTGACATGTTTTGTTTTTCTTTGCGCAAATGGGAACAGCATTCTCGCAGTCCTACTCTACAAAACCAGTTCCTTCTCTGGCTAGTAGCATCAGTAAGATGGCTGTTCTGGTGGAGAGAATTTTCCCATGTATGGAAACAGTAACATTAGTGATAGCTCAGAAGGAGGTTTTGCATGCTAATAGTAACACTAATATTAATAGGACTTGACTTCTCTGTTTATTTAAGAACCATTCCCTTGATTGCTGAAAGCTGCATCTATGCTGGTCTGAGACAGCACTCAAGGTTCGGACTAGTGGTGCTGACTTCACAGCCTTGCAATGCAGCTAAAATCACTTCTGTACAAGAGTAAAGTGACTTCATTTGCATAAAAATGAGTGATGCTACTAAATTAACAGGGTCAACTCATAACTTAGATCTCATGATAGATGATTGCAATTTTCTTCTATATTTTCATGTGTTAACCGCACACAATAGCACCAATTACAGTTGACCCTTGAACGATGCTGGAGGAAGGGGGGGATGATTAGGGCAATGATCACCCCCCAGCACAGTAAAAGATATGCATATAATTCTCCTAAACCTTAACTACAGTTGGCCCTCCACATATGCAGATTCCAAAATGTGGATCAAAACTACTGGTTGAATCCAATACAAAACCTGCAGATACAAAAGGCCAACTGTATTTATTGAAAAAAATCTGCCTGTAAGTGGACCTGTACAGTTCAAACCCATGTTGCTCAAGGGTCAACTGTATTAATAAGATCTATTTTGAAGAAAATGGATTTCAAAATACACAATTCAGCACATACTATAAATCAGTTGTCCTTAACTTTTCATTGTGCCCTGGGTGTCTCTGATAAAAGCTATGGTCTAGTCAAGAAGACAAAAACAAAAACAAAAAAAAAGCACATGCTTATCAATATTAACCTAAGACGTCAGGAGGTTCACATTTCCCCTTTAAAGCATATATACAAAAATTCCAGGTCAAGACATCAGTATTAATATCTTTACCAATCGAAAAGTTACATTTGGAGTAATGGGAAGAGGGTACTTCCCAGGCATTATATACAGACCTTGGGTGAATAATTAAATAAGCCGTGCCTTTGAGACTGTGTCACACAAAATCCAAAATACTGTTGAGGGTATCAATCATACTAATGCTTTGTCTCTTGAAGATATTAAAAAAGAGATGCAAACACATGTTTCCACTGATGTTCTTTCCTAAGAGTATCTGCTAACGTCAAAACCAGATTTTAGGTGGTTTGTTACCTGACTCAAAAGAGTTTGGTTTTTTCCCTTCCCCATGCTGTCATACGCCTGAACCCCACTCAAGAAGATAAGATACTGGGCTGTGGCTAAAGGTGGCAAAACACCCAAACAACTTATGAAACCAATAATTCCGCAGGGTTTGGACTCTCAAATCAGTTATTTGTCCTTACTTAGGTGCTTCTCATTTATTTGATTTGGTAAGTAACTAACAACAACAAAAACCAAAACCAACCCAAGTTGAGCAGACTGTGGGACATTAAAGGTTATGATCTTTTGGGGAGCAAACATGATACTCACCCCCAGTGGATGTGCTGCCTTCTGTAGTTTGTTATAAGGACTGTATTTAGGTTTCGGGGGCTTTCCAGCAGCTCTGTCTTTGTGCCTTCTACTGCTAATGTGCTATGAAAAGCAATTAAAAATGACAGCTTAAAAAAAATCCCCAAAAACCTTCACCAATATAGCTTTAAATTGGGGACACATATTAATTATTTCATGCAAGTCTCAGAAAGACAAAAATGAAGCATGCACTTTTGTCCTTGGATTGTGATGCCTTGAGGATATATATTTTTATGTTATCAATTTTAATACACATATATAACATATATTTATATATATATATATACAAAAATATATATATATATATAACAAATAGAAGGACCTTCTGTTTTCCAAGCCTCCCTCCTTTACCATTGCACAAATCTCCTTTTTTAGAAGTTAACAAAGGGCAGGGATGTCTGAAGAAATTTTATGGGCAGATAAACAAAGATGCCCAGGAAGACATGTATTTATCTTCATACCAATATTTATCCTCATATTTATACAACCAAATGTCAAACCCCAAAATTCTAAAGATAAGTAACTAAGGTGCATAACATCAGTAAAATATAGTACATGTGCATGTAAAACACAACACAATATGAGGGCTCAGCCTTCAATTGGCAACATATAAAGGATCTCTTTGGAAGCCTATTCAGAATAAAATTGAATGTAATGGGATTAGTCATCTCTTTAGCAGGTGGCTGCAGGACTTAGAAATACAGTATAACATAATGTAATGAAGTACATAAAATAAAAGAATAGCACAGTATGAAGTTAGTTGTAGCATGTAAATATCTAAGCAATTAAACATGGAACACTGCAATTTGAACTTTAAAGAAAATCAACACTTTTGAGTGGGAAACTTGGTAGAAAAAAGACCTACCACCCTTTTTCCTATATAAGAATAGTACACATTCACTTCTGATCATTTCTGAAAGGTCTGAGAAGCCATTATATTATAGCATTTCCTCAGCAACTAAAATAAGCATGAAGAAAAAGGACAGTGAATAGAAAGTAAGTGGATGGATGGCTGGGTGGATGGATGGATGGATAAATGGATGGTAGGAGAAAAAATAGAAAGGGAATAAAGGAAGCACAGACATCCTGCTCATAATGTCCCCGGTTTTCATTTCTAGAATATGTGCCACCTACCTGTTTAAGTTGTGTTTCCGAGTTGACGTGCACATCACAGATTTCACAGTGAAATGTTTTGTTCTGCAGGCCTGTATTTCCCTTATTAACTGGTCCTTTACCTTTCACGCCTGCCCTAGGAAAGGCTTTGATAGTTCCACTGCCATTCCGGGCTTCTAACATAGTTTTGTGCTTAGTACCTGCCAGGAATATTTAGAAAAAAACAGAAAGAAAAAAGAGGAGAAACATCTTAGCTAGCATATGCCTTTAAGAAACAGTACGATAGCAAAATGTGATGCCTAGTTTTAGTGCAGTTCTTCTAGAAATTATGGTTGAAGTATGCTTATGACATGGAAAATTGTAAGTGTGCTCTGACCACCTTACATAACGTTACTTGTGTGGCTTTTTAAAAATAATACTGTACATTACAGATAAGCACCATCAATACAGTTACTCAAGTCTAGAGTCCTGAGATGAGATTAAATGGGTGTGACTTTGTCTCATTTCCTCTTGATGCTAATAAGACATAAATGATGAAGAGTGATTTAGCTGCTAAAGGTATAGTTGAAAGTGATGTATAACAAATATAATCACTTTCAACATGGTGTTTTTACAGAAGTAGCACTAATTAAATACCCACTTTCTAAACAGAATACAAACAAGCTAACCTGGCTATGTGTTTTAGGTTTAAAAAGGAAGACTAATAGTATAAAGATCACAATGGCTCTGAAAAAAAAAAGCCCTATTCGGATAGTAAAGCCCACACTGATTGTCTATGTAATTTCAAATATAAAGAAATAACCAAGAAGATGAGGGTAGACTCATAGACTAAGCAGACACACCATAAATAAATGCATCTTTTAAATAAACCAATAACATTGTGGGACTGTCTAATACACATGAGTAATGTAACTCAACTTATCAACATATTTTTTTAAAATCACTAAGGTTCATAGTGGGAGTTTTCTCTCAAAATTTTGCTCACAATTTCTGTTTTCTTAGAGTTGATAAGTATTCCTCATTTTTCTCACTTAGTCATGTGTTTTTTTTGCTATGAAATTTTCTCTTGTAATCATTTATGTCCTTTCAGCCATTCTGGTTTTTAAAAACTTTTTTAGTGATTTCCCCTCCCTAAATTTATTTATTAGATTTTTATCAGTTTTGCAAGCATAAAAAAAGGTTCTTAACTTATGATTCTTAGGCCAGCGTCCCAGAACCACTGAATATTAATGAAGAAAGCATGTCGGAGTAGGCACTCTAGGTCAGTGCTAATCACCGTCGTCTTAAAGGAGAGGCAATAAATACATGAAACAGACTTATAGCCACATGTGCCTTTCAAAGTGATTATAACTTCATTGAGTCCAATATAAAAAACAACAACATATATTTTTATAACTTAGATTCCCCACTTTGACTATCATGTTGTTATGTATAACTATGAAAATGTTTATATCCCAACATATTAAGAAAAGAAAAACATCAACCTCTGTGAGAAGATTGGAGGAACTGAAATATGGAGTCACACAGCTGCTCCGTGGTGGTGGTTGTGAAGCCTCACTGAGGTTTGCTCTCACCCACTTACCTGGCAATAGAGTGACAGAAATGCTTTCTACTTTGTGTGAAGATGGCATAAGTGAGAGTAGGTCAAAAGAATGTTTTAGAGAGCAAGAAATATATATATATATA
>NW_017731753.1:166004-171602 GCF_001890085.2 Hipposideros armiger | reverse complement strand
GCGTGCGCGTGCGCGCGCGCGTGCACACATGTAGACGGTTGTTCAACTTTTTTTACCCAAACAGATGATTTTGTCAAAATATCTTTTTCCATGCAGCTTCTAACTAAACTGAGAAGTATTCCTGGTGCCAGCTTGGCTTACAAATGCCTAAAAGTAATCAGTAGAAGACTGATTCTCACGCCGACTTTCTTGAGGAACTCTGGATTCACTTTAGTTAACACCTTTGTGATTGGGAGTTGGTGTTTGGTAGGTGGAATCTGAATAGATCAGAAAACTGTTTAACCTATTTAACAATATTTAAGTAATTTATCCTGCCTGAGAGGAGACAAAAAGCCACACATAGGTGACTTGCCTCGAGACTGTCAGGTGAGTTAGGGAGATGAGAGGTAATTCAAAGGATTTGGCCCCAACAGTAGAGGCTTAGAAACAGTAGGTAAACATTCAAAAATTAAATTCTCCCCATAATATCTTTGGCAAGCTAAGTCTCCCCTATGTCATGTGCCCAGGGGAAGAGCAGAAATGGGATATATGTGGACACTTGAGAAATACCCATCTTCTCCGAAAATCATTGGATTGTTAGCATTATTATTTCAGTGTAGTTTCTCCACAAAAGGTAGCAAAGATAAGAAAATTAAATATACCTACACATACACGCCTTACATGCACACACACACACACACACACACACACACACACACACACAGTTAAAAACGCAGCAAGATTTTGCATGAAAAACTTCAACTCATAGCTTTGATTCTAGGGTGACTATTCATCATAAGTAGAGTGGAACTTTTGTGCCATATAACCTCCTGTATTTCGCAGTAGATTATTAGTCATAATTAAATAGCTATTAGATAGTTTCAAAGATCTTAAAGCTTGAATAAGTTGTAATGATAGCTGTATTTCCTCCAAGTACAGCTAAAATTAAGAGACAATCTACTCTTAATTTAAGCATTTTCATGTTTGAGAGATCAAATGTGCATTAATGATATAAAAATAGTGGTTATTAAGAGAACTCACACTTATTTTATTTTTTAAACATTGCACATACTGTGCAAAATTATTTACCTGCTCAGTGCTGCCCTATGAGTTAGGTGGTATTATTATACCCATTTTGGAGATAACAAACTGTGACTCAGAAAGGTTAAGTTGTTTGCCTGGCTTACAAAGCAAGCATACTACTACTTGAAGTTCCTCATAGGTAGAAAGAGGATTTCTAACCAAGTTCCTATGTTTATGGGGACTTGGCTCGAAACCCACTAAGGACTTCTGAGCCAGCTGAAATCCAGTTACACACGAATCTCTCAGAGCACCTTTAATTTTCTATTTTGTTAATTTTTAATTTGAATCTAAAGCTCTACTCCCACACCACCCTCCTAACACCCCTATTTTTCTTTTTTTTCCTGTCTTGTTATGCTGCTTCCTGCTCAGCAGAGTACCATGAAGCATGATGCTTAGAAAGGCTGTGGCTCTGTGATGGTCAGTTTTTTCACCTCTTTGATCTCCTCTGGTTCAACACTGTGCAAACATTTCGCAAGGCTCATGCCTTCCTCTGTGGTTGCACAGCAGGTCAATCATAAGCCTGCTTTTGTATTTTATTCCTTCTTCCTCAGGGCACAGAATCTGCAAGAAGCTAAATGGACCATTTTCTTACTATCACTTTTATGTTGTTTTTTAAAAAAATATTTTATTGGGGAATTGGGGGAGGGGAACAGCATTGGGGAATTGGGGAAGGGGTTCTTACTATCACTTTGAAAGGACTGACATTGAACTTCACTTGATGTTTCATGGTTCCTGAAATGTGAAACCACACTCCAACCATGGTTTTAATTCAGCAAATCAGAATGTTTCAATAAATACTGTTGTTTGCTTTTTTGTTTATTTGTTTTTGATGACCTTGGTCAAGATAGTTATTTATCTAATATCTGCAAAAATCAAAGTAATATGTAGGGGGTGGTGAAAAGAAGCTAGGTTTTTCTTTTATTTTCCATCATCTTTACAACTTCCCTTTTTGTAAATGGCTCTTAAGTTAGGTTAAAGAAAAGGCAGGTGAGCAAGAAAACTGGTAAATTACTTTTAAAAATTAAATAAACCATTCATTAGGTCATCAGAAAAACTGAGAAACATTTTTTGAAAATGAAAACAAATCATAATTCCACCAAGGAGAGGTATCAAAATATTAATAGTAGTTATAATGTTCCAGTCTTTTATTTCTATTTGTATATTTTTAAAAAGTTTGGGTAACTTAAAGTGACCTTGTATAGAAATTCCCATGGAAGTATATATACATTTAGAAATATACATGCATTTTTAATGACAACACAGACTTACAATTTATAGATGTGGTATATTTAACCATGTATTTAATATTAGACATTTGTATTATTTCCTTTTTTCCTCCTATACAATTTGGTTATAATGAACATCCTACTCATTTAAATCTTTTATCTCACATTTGGTTGTTTTCTTAGGATAGATTTTCATAAGGGGTCTTAGAGGGATAAGAATATGACTATTTTTAAGTCTCTTGATTCAAACTGCTTTCTAAATATTACAGAGGGATTCATTTTATAGGGAAATGTATCCTGGTATAGTCTGCAAAATGTGCGCCTCTATAAAATAAATTTCAACACCTTAAAATTCAATTTCCCAGAATGCCCATAAAATATTTAGTAGTATTAGACTGGACCCTTAACAAACCCATGCAACTTCCAGCAATTATTTAGTTACCTTCTCATTGACAAGTTCAGAAGACTCAGCTTATAGATAAATGGGCAGGAAAGTGGTCAGACTCCATACAAACAGCGAAGTACAAAGGTGTTTTTTTGAGGTGCTTATTTATGACATTTTGTATAATGGCATTATATTCCAACTCTCGTGTGCCCTAAGGAAGAAAAGTTCTCTTGAATCTATATACCTGAACTGTATAATTGGCATCAAAAGCCTCCGTGCTATGTTTCTTTTTATCCTCCAAATATCAAATTAACCTTTTATTACCCTGACTTCCTATATAATATGCATTTTTCATGTTAATCATATTTGCATTTTGTCTTAGAGATGAAAACTTTGGCATACTTTATCAGAATATCAACAAACATTAAGCACCCCAAACAACATATATGGTATCATGTAACCAAGTAATACCCCGAATGAGTAAAAAAAATTGTATTACAGTAAAACCTTGGATTGTGAGCAACTTGGTTTGTGAGTGTTCCGCAAGAAGAGCAAACATTTCTGCTACATTTTCACGTGGTAAACAAGCAGTGTCTTGCGATACGAGTAGTTTGCTTCCAGAACGAATTACGCTCACAAACCAAGGTATCACTGTATTTCTGTTAGCTTCCTGGTTGAAAGTAATTTGCTGATTCACCAGTAATGTATCTAACTAAAGTCCAATTTGCAGAGGTGAAAGAAGAGACAAGGAAAATGAGAAGTCTAAAACAGAGGAAAGGCGAAATTTGCTTTTAGTGTCAGAAATGGCCCCAGATGAAGAGCTATTAATATAAAGTTGAAATGGGTGGGAGACAAGCCACACACAGCACTGCCAAGGGGCTGGGCTTAGTGCACAAAGAAACCCCAGGGAAGAGCTGGGCAGGGTCAGGAACCCAATGCGCAGTGTCTGATGGGAAGATAAACACATGGGATGGAAATAGCAGGAACCACTGACATGCCAGCATGTGAGGAAAAATGCCAGGCATCCAGAAAGCCTCTTTTACCCATAATAACCGACTACAGGGAACCCTGGGGCTTTCCTGTGCCTCTTTCTACATGCATTTAACACTATGCGCACACATCTCATCTCCTTAAAACAAGGCCCTTAAGCACCTGGAAAAATGCCACATTGCTTTTATCTCCATTACCCAAGAGAGCCTAGCAAAAAGGTCTTCACATAAGAAACACTGAACAACCAATAAATGGACAAATTAAACATACTTTCATAGTATAGAAGCTATGATGCTGTCTTAGTTATTTATAAAAGCTGTGCTTTTGTTTACTTTTTGTGTAAACTAGCTTTAGTTTTCATTTTAAAAGTTATTTTTGATGAAAGTAAAACATGCTCTTAGAAAATTCAAAGAGCATGTAAACTGAAAAGCAAACGCCTGTCCGTCTCTCACCTTCAAGCTGCATGTCCTCAGTAGTGACACGTTTTCAGGTGTAAACTTCCTGAAATGTTCTAAACATATATCAATGGCTTTATATTAGGCATGAGTAAGAAAAATAATATTGGTCAAACATTCCACCAGGTTTGCACATGAAACCACTTTTAAAAAGAACAGTCATATAAAAGTACAAAGCAAGAAAAGGCATCTTGACACTGCTCTGAAGTCACTCCTTCTGGTTGTTAATCAGTGAGTGTCACCAACCCTGAACGCTCCCAGGTAAAAAGAACGCAATAAAAAGAACGCAAAAATTCTTTTTATTAGGTCATATACTGCATAGCACAATTCTCCAAACACATTATTTATGAATTATAGTGCTAGTACACTGATAGAAACTTCTGTGGTGATAGAAATGTTCCCTATCAGTACAGTCCAATATGGCAGCCATTAGTCCTATGTGGCTCTTGAACACGTGAAATGAGGCTGCTGCAACCATGAAACTGAATTTGTAATTAATGTAAATTTAATAGTCAACTGAGGCTGGTGGTTCCCATACTAGATAGCACAGCTCTAGTACTCAAATATGCCCTACATGGGCATGTGGGAAACAGAGGCAGTATGAGACTGAATTGTTGTTTTTTAATCATCTGTAGAAAGTTTAAAGAAGGCACAATAGTGGAACTGTGATAGGAGAGCTTCTATCTTTATTTTCAATCAAATTGAAGTCTTACCATTATCACAGAAAATGCTGAACAAGAGTGGCAGATAATCTTTGAGCCTTAATAATCATAAGGGCATGAACACTGGCCACAGCTGACTGGCTTAAATGAGTTTTTCACTTGAAACGTGAGATGGCAGATCTCTTGATGAAACGCATCTTTACATGATTCTATTCCTGAATAGAGAGGAGCAAAACTAGACATGGGCTCCTTGAAGACAACTCCTGAGTTTTGCTCATCTCTGTATTGTCCATGCCTAACACATAACAGATGACCAGTGAAGACTAGCTGAAGTATTAGATATTAATAAAATTCAACAAACGAATATTTGTAAACAGAGTTGTGAGCTCAGGCTCTGGAACGGTATAAGTCAGAATTTGCCTCCATTCGTTGTGGGGTTTAGATTTCCTTTTGCTTCAATGTCCTCGTCTATAAAAAAGGAAATTATATGGTCTACTGAAGTGTTGTATTAGATGCATTTATTGTTTTAAGGACTCAATAAATTTTAGTCAGTTTTGTCCATCTTAACATTGTTGTTCTTGTTTGGCAAAAATTTAGAAATCTCTAAGTATTGTAAAATTTAATAAAGGCCATCCTTTGATAACTGTCTTTTCTATATATTAAAATTTAGTGAGGGATAAGATAAGGTCTGTTTAGGGACAGAAAAGTTGGAATGAGCTTAGTAAAAACTATCCAATGTTACCACGTTAAGTCATTACCAGAAAAATCTTCCCAGGTTAGTAATGAGTGTTAACTAAAAACATTTCAAAGTTTTTTTT
>NW_017731753.1:153278-165589 GCF_001890085.2 Hipposideros armiger | reverse complement strand
GAAAGAAAGAAAGAAAGAAAGAAAGAAAGAAAGAAAGAAAGAAAGAAAGAAAGAAAATTAGATACAATTGATCTCTGAATAATGGTAGCAGCAGCTGTGGTTTTACTAATAATCATGCCACAATATTTGATCCTTAAAAAGTGCCGTATGGCCTCTTAACTCAGAGAGAGAGAGAGAGAGAGAGAAAGAGAGAGAGAGAGAGAGAGAGAGAGAGAAGAGAGGGAGATAGAGAGATGCCCAAAGAGGACAATTTACTTACCCAGATTCACATAAAAAAGTTTTCTGCAGATCTGAGGTAAAAACTAGGTCTGATCTTTTCTAGTCCTTTCTACTGAACCATACCACAAACAGTGTTTAAGGGAAGCTGTATTCCCAAAATCTATTTATGATTAAGAAAGCATTTTCCAAGATTAAAAGAAAAACATGTTTTGAAAGGTCATTAGCTTCCCACGAGCAGACCATGAATGCATAATTTAACTCAGTGCTACTGGCTTTATTTTATATATATAATGTGTTTCTAAAGGAGAAAAAACAAATACTTCAAATTACAATTTGGATGGAAAGAACGCATCTCCCCACCCTGAATCCTGGTTGCTTCTGATCACAATTGGCCTTTAAACCTGGTTCCCTGGAAAACACAGTCCAACCTTAACAGTGGTTTCCTAATATCTGGTTTAGAAGAAAGCAGAGAAGTTCTTTAAAGTTCTATTGGAGGGATGGGGATAAGTGTGGGGGGCAGTGGGGCACCAACATGGTCTGCTCTGAGTGCAGGTCAGAAGGGCATACACTACAGAGAACTAGAAAACAAATCAAATGGATTTCAAAAGGTAATCTGCTTTCCACTAGCTGGCAACTCTAAATGTCAGTGACGAACGACTGCTCACTAAAAGTATTTTGTTGGTCTATATTCTAACTAATTGATGTGGTTGCTGTTAAGATTTCATATAGGTTCAATTAGCACATTTTATTACTTATCCCACACTACAAATCATATGATACATGGAAATTAATTTCTAGAACTCTCCATGATACAGTCAGCCCCCGACACACATGGATTTGGCTATAAGCTTTTGTTTCATTAGTAAGTTCCTAACATTTTGAAATCCTCTGAGCTCACAAAGGCTGCAATTCATGCATTCAACCCCTGTGGTACTATCTATATTTTTTAATGTAAACAATAGATTATAAATAAACAATGGCAGCACAGTGATTGTGAAGATGAAGAAACAGTGTTTGAATTAATTCGATTCTGTCTTTCTATGTGAACACTTGAAGTTTTTATGTTTCAAACAGTGAAACAGAGTGTGAGCCGTGAGGTGTGTGGGTTGGGTTTGGTGAGCCCCAGTCGCCCACGTTGGTAACTGGCTACGTGAGGCACCCTTCCCTCTTCCCACAGCCCTAACCCGTTTCCTTCACATCCCCTAAAAACTATTTGCCCTCAAATCCTTGTCTCAGAGTCTGCTTCTGATGGCTCCTAAACTAATCCTGCAACTCCTATTCCTATTCTCGACAGGAGAGTGAGCATGAAATAAAACCCCACGGGTGTCCTCATACTAGACCCTAAGGGACAGAGGCAGGATGCCAGTGCACAAGTGGCAGTGGTCTGGATACAGGGAGGACTGTACGCAGCTTCATCTACACTGAGAGGAAGTCCCAGACCCAACGAGCCTCACAACACTGGTGTTACAAGTACCGGAACTGAATTTGGAGCTCAAAAATGGCGCACGGAGTGGGGTCCAGGAGCACCTACTTGTGCATCTTTTCTTCCTCCTTTGCCATCTCCAGTTCTGGCACAATTGGCTCATGCAAGTCTAGGGTGAGGCCTAAAATGAGCTTTGCGCTCGACCCTGGAAAAAGATCTCTGACATAGGAAGGAAAATACAGGGATAGGGAAACCCGCGCAGCAGCTTTGAGGGAAGGAGAGTGGCTGCAGTCCCCTGACTAACTGAGGGATTGAAAGGGACACCCCTATAAAGCGACTCAAGTCAGTAAGGGTGACAACCACATTTACCACCAAACCATCAGACGAAATGGTTATAGTAGTTTTCAGCTCTGACTCTACAATGTTTGTAAGTTTTTTTTTTAATGGTCCCAAACACTGTAGCATCCCAGGTCCTGGATATATAATAAATCAGAATCCCTGGATATAGGAAATATATATTTTTATATACAAACATACATTTATATTTAAAATATATTTAAATAAATATATATATACTTATATAATATATAAACATATTTTATATTCATATAAAATATATGAACATATATTTTTTAAAGTGCCATGGGTGAATATATTTTTTAAAGCTCCACAGGTAATTCTGACACACACAAAGCAGAGATGAAGACCACAGGCTTCTAATATAAAACATGTCGACCTGATGTGATATAATTAAATAAGTGATTTCACATTGCTTCTTAATTAGACGTTTCTGATAAAGATTCAGGAAGGATATCCAAATTCTTAATAATTAACTCTAACCTCAAAGGGTATGGTCTGTGCCCCGCCTCCATGAACCTGTTTCTCAGTCACTATGCAAAAGGATCAAGAATTCTTGAGAAATAAATGGACTTTCAGTGATATTTATGCTCTCCCAATTATTGTGCATACGGGAAGAATGTATTTATGAGTAAACACAAGGCTAATGTGCATGGTATAGATTCTGACTTGGGGCCAGATGCCTGTCTGTGTTTCTCAGCCCCTGAACTCATAACCTCTCCCTGAGTACAAATACTGTTGTATGCAGGAGGAAGGTATGTGCTGCAAGGATTGTTCTCCTTCTGCAATTACTCCCTTAGAGTCTTGAAGTCAATACTTGACTATTACTAGTGCAGCACAATGATTGGTCAATGACTCAGTCAGCATACAGCTGTAATGTTCACTTAGGGTATGATTCACAAATGATTCTTTCACTATTGTGACTGCTGACAGAGTCCTGGCAAGAGCCCAGTCTTTTAGAGAATAGCTGATCTTGGGCCAAAGGGCTGGCTAAAATCTCAGGCAGGGCATAAACAAACAAACAAAACAAAATAAACACAATATTATCTCTATATATAGATATACAGAGAGAGAGATGGATGGATAGGTAAGTACAGATCTAGATATATGTAACATCTTGACATCAAACAGGTGGATGAACTTAAAATATATTAGGAAAGTATTTCATTCTGGCTTATCAGTATTTTCTGTTTTGCTATATTAAAGTTTAGTGTTTGTGTTAGCGAGATCTGGGTTTGAATTATGGCTCAGTCACTTAAGTTATCACGTGCCTTCTCTGAGCCTCAATTAAATAAGAGGGATAGTATCTTTAGGTTGTCAGAAAGAGTCAATAAATTATTACATGTAAAAATCATGCCTCAACGGCTGCCCATAACAAGCACTTTCTTAAGTTTAATTGTCTAGGTCATGTAGATCTACCCCAAATAATATCAGTTTCCATAAAAACTGAGGGTTTTAACCAAAAGTACATGGAGTTATGCAACCAAATTTTGCAACTATATTATTGGTATAACTTTAGAAAACTTCATTTAGAAGCAAATGCATGGAAGTACTTATCAACCTAGAAATAAATAAATGCAAAGTTTATATGTTAGAATTATATTTTACTTTATTTTCTAATATTTAATGGCACATCAATGCATGCACGCACGTGTGCACACACACACACACACATGCACATACACACACACACATCCATACATACAAACACATACACAACACAGCACAGGCGCCCTGGAAACCCTCTCTTGACCCCATGTAAATGACACTTTGCATGTCATTTTTATTTTTGAATAGTTAATGGATTTCATGTAATAATTGCCAGTTTTCTGCCACCTCTTTGTCCCCTGATGCAAAAGATCTAATCTATTCAGAGACAGATAATTGTAGAGCTGTTGAGACAGAAAAGAATTTGCTGCATCTCACCACTGTTGTGTGCCTCCAGCTGTGAGGCGGAGTTGACAGCAACCTTGCATAGCGAACAGTAAAGAAGCCGTTTTGCCTTTTCTTCCTCAGTCTCCGTAGGAGGACTCGAGCTATTGCCAGTGGCTGTCGTTGTTGTGGGGCTTTTGTCCACTTTAGAGGTGATCTCAGTTGTCATAACACTGCTTTTGCGAATTTCCACAGTGGTCGTTGATATTGCTGGTGTCCCTGTGGTACTGTCTGCGTTCAAAATAGCGTAGAAAAAAAGAGGGACAAACAGTGGTGTTACCTTTACCTGTTTGGACATGTATCACTAATAACACTTTTTTTTTTTAATAAGCCAATCTTATTTATTTTTTATTGGGGAACAGTGTATTTTTCCAGGACCCATCAGTTCCAAGTCAAGTAGTTGTTTCAATCTATTGTAGTTGTGGAGGGTGCACGCAGCTCATTAGCCCATGTGGGGATCAAACCCACGACCTTGGTGTTATGAGCAATGCGTTCTAACTAACTGAGCTAAGCAGCCATCTCACTAATAATACATTTTGCTAATAGTGATAAGAGCAGCTAGCAATTGCTGCTTGTCAACTGTGAGTGAATTACCTCATGAAGAACTTTGTATAGATGAGCACATGTAGTTTCGTGTACTGATATAAAACACTCAGACGATTCTTGAAAATATACAAATACACTTTACATTTTTTTCTATGAGATAAATAAATATACCCAAAACTTTCTCTTGTTAACATATGGCCTTAGTAAAATAATCTTTACGTTGTATTATACGATGTATACATATAGTTCTACACAGATGGCTTTTAAAATAATTAATTAGAGGATAAATACTTTAAAGATATTTTTATTTACTACTCTTTCTGTTTTCCTTTCACATTTCTTTAATTAAAAAAAACTAATTTTGTTGTACATTCTTGTGCAAAAGAAAAAAAAAATGGAACCCTGATGATATATTGCTTTGTCCATTTCAATAATTAAGACAATCATGGCCCTATTTACAAAGAGTTGTATATTCAATACCAGGTACAAAAATCATCAATATACAAATAAAAGTAATTCTAGTATGGCATATCTATTAAATGCATGTTTTGTACCAGACTGTGTTCTGGGAGTTTGTGACATAGTATTCAAATATCAATGGCCACTCTTTACAAGGAATTCACAGACTGTTAATGTCAAATGGTTTCAAGAGTTCGATGACCATGAAAATGTTGATACATTATAACCTTACAACCCTCTGGCTCCAAAGTCTGATCTAAATCTGGAGAGGTCAACCTCTAAGTGAAACTACCTTGTCCTAACTTCACTTGGGTATATGAGTACATAGCTCTCATTTCAAATATGCCAATTACCATGATGTTTGTTAATAATGTTTGCATATCCAACAACAAACTGTAAATGAGCTCTATACTCATATCCTTTCTACTCTTATGCTATGTATTCTGCCTCCTGACTGGCTGGTTCTTAATCTCCTATTCACCATATTCCCATGCTGTCTGTCCAGCTACAGCTGCTCTTGCAAGTGTTTCTCATTCCACATGCTGCTGTTGTCACTACCTAATGCCACACTGAAAAGTCCATGATAAATGGATTGGGTGGTGACGATGAAGGACAGTAGTCTGCCTGCAATGAAATGTTGTCCTCATAAACGTTCACTTCTTGTAAAGCTCATACTCTCAAGAGTTGATTACAGTTACAGGATGCCTTTTAACTTGGATATCCCCTTTGATCCTGATATAGAGGTGGAAATACAGGTGAGATTGATTATGGCTTCTTTCCCAAATATGGCGTCAGAAACACTAGTCAATAAGAAGAGAAATGAGGTCTGTGTTGAGAGCTGTTATATAAAACAATTCATCTGGATCTTATTTCCTTTGCCTGACACTTCACACACTTTTAATCACTTCTTTTAGCTGCTAAGATCATCAAGTAAGCCTCCTTGAGTGTCATGGAAATGATCTGCCAACCATGTTAAAGAAGAAAAAAAAAAATCAGTCTCTCCTGGCTAGAGGAAAATAAATAAAATTACTGTAATACCAATTTTTCCATCAGAACTCATTAATCCTTTTGAACACTGAGGGGTCTATTTCCTGATTAGTTTTTACTTGCCTAATAAGGTGCCTGATTAAAATTGAAATATCGAGTAATAGCCAGAAAATATTTCTGAGAACCTAGATATGGCATAAAACACAATGACTACTTGAAGATAGTGTGGTGGCTGTTCATTCCTACTAACAAGCCAGAAATGATTGAAAGCATACGTATGTGAATAAATAACAAATGACTAATTTGCTAAGCGTTTTATATACATAATTTCATTTAACCGTCACACAAACTTGTGCAAATGAGGAAATCCAAGAAGTTAAGGAAATTTCCCAAGGCTGCACAAGTACTATATGGTATGCGAGGGGAAAGTGCTCCATGGACGGAAGAAATCAGGGATTTTGAAAAGCAAAATGTGAATGATACCATTGGTCATGATAGTGACTCTCCACAGTCAGGTCACCAACACCAGTGGGCCAAAACAATTCATTTTTTCTTACGATCAGCTCTATGTGGAGTGACAACTGTAAATACAGATATTTGAACTTAGCGTGGCCACATGCTGGAGCTAGAATGTGCTACTATGGGTATTATTATATTGAAATCTAAGTAAAGATAGTCCTAGTTCTACCCTCCTAACAAATCCTCCTCTGGGTTGGCCATGTTTATTTTGTCTTGATTTGAAAACGGTGCACAGCAATCCTAAACCGACTTCCCTATGTATAGTGAAATTCATAACAAAAGTATAGAATAAAGAAAACCATGAATCTTCCAATCCCGGTGACAGCTGCATTAGCGTCTTTCCTAATGCCAGAGGATAATGTATATTTATACTAAAGATGCCACAAGATTAGAGATACCAGATTCTCTATGCCTAGGGCTTAGTGAAGCATTAACATTTCTTAAGGCAAGTCCCTTGCATGAGACAGGCTTAGGGGAATTAGTATCCAAAGGCTTAACTTCTGATGCTTCTACTTTGTTGCATCCTTTAGACTACATAGCTGAGCACAGATCTGTTATTATCATTGGCAGTAAACCTGAAAGTAATACAGTTATATTTTTCATCTTAAATTTAATACATAGATCTTGAGTCCATAAAGGTAAGGTTACTATCAATTTGTAACCAGACATGGATTTTTCACTTACATTTCATTTATAAGTAGTAAAGGGGACTTTTTAAAATTAAAAAAATAAATAAATAAGGTAAATATATTTTAAGATTAAGCCGTATTCAAAGAGAACCAACTATTTTATGAATTGAATAGAAAATGACATATAGCAAAGAGATTTTCCTTAATATGATATACTAAATTACAATTACATATAACTCTTATTCACTCATTAAAACAGAAACCCAAATCAGTGATCATGATAAAAGCATATACTCAATATGATGGGATGAGAATCACCTCTATGATCTTCCTCCCCCAAACTCATAACTCCTTTATTACCGTGAGAAAAGCAAAAAACAAACAAACAAACAAAAAAAACTCTAAATTTATAGACATTCTACAAAATTCCTGACCAATAGTCCTCAAAACTGTCAAGGTCAACAAAACAAGGAAGTCTGAGAAACTGTCATGGTCCAGAAGAGTTTAAATTGACATTTACTACATATAATGTATTCTGGTTGGGATCCTGGGGCAAAAAAAGAAAAAAGAAAAAAAAAGGGGGGGGAGGGGGAACATTACATAAAAACTAAGAAATCTGAATAAAGTACAGACTTTAGTTAATAATAATGTATCAATATTGGCTCAATAGTTTTGACAAATGACAATGTACCTTAGGAATGCGACATGTTGATAATAAAGGAAACTAGGTGCAGGGTATACAGGAACCCTCTGTAATGTTCTTGCAACTTTTCTGCAAATCTATTCTAAAATTAAAAGCTTGCAGCGTGAGCGGCCAGCAGCCGCAGTGAGCGGCTGTCCAGAGGCCGGCGACTGATCTGCCTCGCCAGAGAAGAGCGCAATGATGGTGCCAACTTGGGCCAGTGAAGCAACGTCCTCCACAACTAGACTGAAGAACAAAACGACAGCAACTTGTCTGTTCCCCTTTCCCCAATTCCCCAGCACTGTTCCCATCCCCCCAATTTCCCAATAAAAATCTTTAAAAAAAAAAAAAAAAAAATATCCTACCAATTTATTAAAAAAAAAAAAGCTTATTACACTAAAAAAATAGAATTATAACCAGTCAACAAATAGTGCATCGTTTTAGCTACTTTGTAGAATCATAGTCAGAAGGGATCTTAGAACATAGTCAGAAGCTATCGTATAGTTTTCTTGGTTTTTAGATAGGAAATTTCAGTAAATTTGTCAGGGTCACATCGTGCTCTAGGGGAGAAAGTGGGACTTGACGTTGCATCTCCCAATTCCAAATCCAGTGCTTCTTATCCTACATTGCAATATGTGTTCAAACGTCATTCCACCGACATTTATTAAGCAGCTATTTTGTGCTAGGTTCTATATTAAGCCACCAAGGATGAGAAAGCCAAATATCCATCATGTACTAAAGTGCTTTATGATACATCCCATAATGACTTGAAATAACAATAATAAACTTAATCCTTAACACATTTTATTCATTGCTATATCCTTGCACTTATACTTGGCTTAAAAAAGGCACTCAATAAGTATGTATTGAAAGAAAACAAACAAACGAATGAATGAATGAACAGAACAATTACAGATAATGACTGTGGAAGCACTTTTAAAGCATTTATAGGTATTACCTCATTCAATCCTCATAAAAACCTAAGAGGGGCATACCATTGTTATCCCCACCTAGAGAAGAAACTGAGGTATAGAGAGGTTTGGGAACTTGCCCAAACCCAGAGCTGCCAGCTGTAGCTCAATGATCTCAACTCAGTCTGACTCAGAAGCACATGCTCTTCATTTATTTTTTATTGCTAAATTTTTATTTTTTCATAAAAGAACTGACTACCTCCCTTTCAGTTAATTCACACTGGTTATGATTTATTATGCATGTTTGAAGATAGCATCTTAAAAATTTGACTTTAAAAGGAACTAACCATGGCCTAAGCCAGAGCCGATTATGTATGTCCAATCATCTGTTTTTATGCTAAAGAATTAAGTTCCTGGAATCCATGTAGGAGAAGGGGAGAATGGAAAAACCTATCGCTCCCCAATAACCTTGTGTGCAAAATGGTAAGAGTACACACAGGCATCTTTTTCTTTTGTTTTTTTTTAAAGATGAAAAACTAGAATAGTAATTCCCTTTTCTTAATATTCCCCAAAGGCGAATTCAAATTTCTTGGCACTAGGCAACCAAGGACCCTCTAGGAACAATATATGTGAGAGGGAGCTGAAAATAATGGGTGCAGCTCAGTGGGAAGAGAAAGGTTTGAGATAATTTGGGTTTGCATTTCTGTGCTATTTACCAGTGCCCAATAGCAAACATTCATTATTGTAACTGTCACAGTTTGGCTTTGGCATCAAAACAGGCTGCTAATACTTTGTGGAATAGGGATTTAGTGGAGAACGACAGAGTGGCCCATTTGTGGTTCTCATCCTTATATAAAAACACTGTAAGTACTTTTTAAAAACCCACAAAGCATAACAAAAGGTTCTCAAAAATACCAGTAACTTGAATTCCAGATAATAATTCCAGAGCAGGTAGATAACATGGTCTGGGTAAAAAAAAAAATATTCTAGTTACAGACCTCATAATCCAAGTGGGAAGCCAGAGGTGAGTTATTTAAGTTTTCTCCTAAGTAACAGGAATTAATATTATGAACCCAAGATGCTCATCATGTTTTCCTGTAGATTGAAGACTCAGAATTATATACTATTTATTTCCTTCTTCCCTGTGTGAATTTGTCTCACCCAGGCTTGCTAGCAAGTGGGTAGAACAGCTGCTTCTTCTTAAATATGCTGACACTCTCAAGTATAAAAGGGTGCTTCATGATAAAAAAAAACAAAAAAAAAACAGAAAAAACACAAGTTTTTACAAATTACTACTGGTGGTATCAGTCCTATGGATTTAATTTAATTTAACCAACATTTATTGAACACAATACCCCACTCTTAGACCCAGGCAGAAATAGTCCTTGCATTGGACTCTGTGCTTTTGAGGGCTCCACATACCACAAGCCACTGAAACAAAAGTGTATTTTTGTCTTTTGATCTTGTAAAAGAGTTTTTAGAGCATTTGATTACCGATTGAGTGAATGGGAATTGTAGGAAATGGAAGGGAGAGCTGAACTGGGTGCTGCAAAGGTCAGAGTATAGAGTCTGAAAGTTCACAAGATTGTGGTATGTATGTTTATGATTCTGTGTGTCTATGTGTGTCTCTGTGTGTGCATGTGTGGCTAGGTACATTGAGGAGGGGAGGAGATCACGGACTCTATATGGAAATCAGAAAAGGAGATTGGTTTGTTTAAATTTGACTGCCTTAAATCATCAAAGTGTATGTTTAAGCACAGTTCCCCCTAAAACATTCACTCCCTCCCCTCTGCTATGATGGTATAGGAAGGGCTTCAAACTGCCTGGAAATTCTGAATCCACAAAATGAGGATTCAGGGGAGAAAGAACCCCTCCTCCAGCTGATGTGGGTGGGTCCAGTCATCACCCAGTGTCCTGGCTTTGGGAACAGCTGCTCCCTGTCCCTGCAGACCTGGGGTACTGCTTGGTAGGACTCAGGGATGACTCAGGTGAGTCAGCCTGTGGGGCTACTAGGTGAAGCTTGAGGTATAACTTGTAAATATTTAGCTGAACGGCATATGGTCTCAATGTGTACTCCAGGCTTGGCTCTGAAACCTTGGGGGTGGGCTTGGTTGAATCCTCATGTGTCAGGTCCCGTGCTAATCACTGGAGGTGAATAAATACGCGCAATATAGTTTGTATACTAAAGAGTGGTAGGGCTCTAATATAATGAGGGTGAAAGGAACCTGGATTTGCTCTCTTTGAGGAGGATGAACAGGAGAAAGTATCGCTAGAAAATATTAGAAAAATAAGTTGTGCTTCAAACTGATTTATCACACTTCCAATGCTTTATGCCATGCAGAGAGTTATCCACTGTACTTTTATAATCAAGAGGAATAGTCTGTCCTATAGTGACGTGAATAAAACTCTTAATGTTCTAAGGCATCTATGCCTAATTCTTTCTACTTTTACATCATTTGAACTAAATGTCCCATGTTTTGCATGCATTAGAAATTATAGAAAGGCAAGAGATTTCAAAAACATATAAAATAAAAATATCAAACTGCAACTTTTGAGATGCTTCCCAAAGCTACCCAATCTATGATCTGTTTGAGGCAACATCAGGAGTAGGTTCATATACACTAATAATAGTTATCTATTGAACTCACTTTGTGCCATGTATACCACATGAAGATTAAAACTGAAATTATCCTGATGAAAAGTATTTGAGACAGAGCCTGTTTTTTAAAAAAAGGTGATTCATCTTTAAACTTCCTTCTTGAAGCCAGGACAGATTGGTTTTGTTGGGAGTAGCCATTTTTCAGAAGGATCATGTGATTTGTGAGGGTCACGTCGGACTAACTTGCACTTCATGGGATACTTTTTCAGAAATTTAGTCTATTACTATCAGTGACTAAAGTTTTGGGGTTAAAAGCCTAGAGAATAAGGTTTCCAGGTAACCATAGGGTTGCAGAAGCCCTCAGAAGGCAGTGGCTATCAGGACCAGGTCAAAGAAGGCTTGACTCGGGTCATGCAACTGAGAGTGGAGCTAATGAGCAAGAGGAGTGGCAGAAGGATAGATCCAAGCAGGAGAGAAATCAGATGCTCCTGAAGCACAGTGGGTTCCAAGGAATTGCCCAGTCCCCTGAGGAGTTAAACAGGCTCCAACAGTTGGCCAACCAATGTGGAGACCTACTTTATGTCTTCAAACCTTACATGTCTGAAAAGGTCCTTGGCCTCAAAATGGACCTCTCTAGCTTGAAATGAGATTTCACCAAGTTAGAGCAGGTATAAAACTAGGCAAGAGTCATACACACACAAACTCACATGCATGCACAACAAGGCAACAGGAAAAGGCAGGAGATGTAAATGAATGAAGCACTGCAATTGACAATGCTACTATTAGTGACTGTGGTAAAATAGAGAGCACACAAAAGGAGTAGCTCATTATACCACTCCAATCAGTTCCTGGCATTTTAGACATACAGGTTCAGCTTTACCAGATGCTTTGATGATTATTTTGATAAAAGCCAAAAAGTTTTATGTAAAATTTCCAAATTTTAAGTTTTTAGCAAGTGTGTGTATATATGTGTGTGTGTGTGTGTGTGTGTGTGTGTGTGTGTGTGTGTGTGTGTGTACTTAGGCTGTCCTTCAGAAGGCAAGGTTTC
>NW_017731753.1:112811-152678 GCF_001890085.2 Hipposideros armiger | reverse complement strand
TGTGTGTGTGTGTGTGTGTGTGTGTGTGTGTGTGTGTGTGTGTGTATACACTCTTACACTACTGGAACAAAACTTTCCATATATTTGGTAATTGATAAATATAGAAGCTGCTGTCAACACATTTGTTCTGTTAGGCATCTGCCTTTCTTTGAAAAGTTGAGGTCCTATCCTCCAAAGGCACTAGACTGAAAATCAGCATAGTTATATAAACAGCAAATCTCTGACCTGTTAGCCTAAGTTTTCACCCTTCACCATTTTTGCTTTATCATTTTTAAACTCTGCTTCTTTCATTCTATTTTCTCTGTGCTCTTTTGGCTCTCACAACATCCAACAACGATGGGGCAAAAATGTTGGAAACTTGTGAATCTGAAATAATCCTGTTCCTGGAAACTAATGGTTCTAAAACTTTGGTAACCACCCCATTCTCCTGGGGGGGAGGGGGCATCGGGAGGTTGATAAAACACAGACTGTGGATTCCCCTACCCAGAGTTTATGATCCCTAGGCATGGTTTAGGGCCTGAATATATGCATTTCCAACAAGTACTCAGGTGTTGCTGCTGCTGCTGCTGGGCTGAGGACAACACTTCAGGAACTGCTACTGACAGATCTGCCAATTTGTTTCTGCTTTAGCTTAACTGCTCTAAGCGTTAGAGCCACAATGTCACTTAGGCAGAAATTCACGAAAGTCAAAAAGGGAAAAGAAGGAGCAGGAGACCACCAGTCCTACTTTGCCTGTGACTAAGGGAGTTCCTGAGACATGGGACCCTCAGTAGTAAAACAAGTCAACTTCTGGGCAAGACAAGTTGATCACCCTAAGCGAGATTTCAGAATAAATCAGAAAAGAACTCTTGAAAAATTTTTTTTAAATACTCCCTAAGCAAGCAATGAACATTTCTATTGAAAGATGAATTTTTTTGAGAGATATGTAAATGATAAATGAGGGAGGATGGAGGCACATTCAGATCCTTGAAGCAGAAATAAATAACCATGTAGCTTACTCAACCTCCCGTTTGGCAGTGAAACCCTGGGTCCATGCATAAGAAGGTAGTCTGCTCTCCCTGACTTGGAGTCTGTTTCTAAGGGAGTTAGTTTCTTCTATTGCTCACAGAATATGTGCTTCATCCCTTCTGAACGTAAATGAATTCAAAACAAATTAACTCAAAACTAAGTTAATCGGAAGGCAAGACTGCTAGGCCTTGAGGGTTAATTGAGTAGGTCTGCTCCCTGGACATAAAATTGATAAACACCAAGATGGGGTTAGTTTTGTCAGAATTGGTGAACTTTCTGATAAATAGTACAAAAGGGGTAAAAAAGGGGAGGAAGACAAAAAGGAAATCAATTTATTCCAAAGTTGTAAGTCGCTTGGATGGAACTGCTCGTAGTTTAGGGAACGAATGGTAGTTTTGGGCTTCTAACGGAGATTCCCCTCCACACCCTCTTCAGTAAGGCAGAGGAAAAAAGAAAAGTCTTTTCAAATCTGTAAATGGTAGTTCCTCTGTTCCAAGAGCTTCCAGAGGGGAAAAAGTGTTGTATGCCATGGTAACAGTTGCCATTCCATTAATGAGAAGAACTGTGTATTGAATAAACTCGATTTGAAATCCGGGAAAAAGTCAAGGCATGGTTTTTCAGTGAAGACCTTTGGTGGTTTATCTATTTATAGCAACAGTCTTCTTCCTTTGGGCCATGTGCTTTAAGGGTTTGCCTTGTGTCCTTAGCTTTCATGACATGATGAATCATAAATCTTGAAACCTTTTCCTAACTGAAATTGAACACAAAGTGAGGCAGAGTGTGCCTTCTGACTAGTGAATTTCGAATGTGTAGAGAATTGAGAGAGTGAAGATAGACACACCTAGCCATTTAGGATACCAATCCTTGCTGAAGAATCCTGTTTGGCAGCCCATATAATAAAAAGGAAGTGGTAATTGCCAGTGCTTCAACTTCTTTGTACCTTAGAGCTGTGTTGAAGATAAGAAAACAACCTCTCCTAATGGATGGCACCATGATAAAATATTTAGTGTGGCTATAATTTAGAACATTATTCCATCTGATCTCAGGCATTTTATTGAATGTGGAAGAGTTACTTAGCAGTGTTCATTACCATCTTCGAGTTTCGTAAATTAACTATGCAGAAAACATTTAAATCACCAGAAAGACACCATGATGTAACTGATGTGCACTTGTCACATTCAGACATCTAGATTAAAAAATGTTTTTGAAATTTCAGGGGACCAGGGAAATAGTTTTCAGGGAATAACTTCTATTAGACAAATTATGGGAAATGGTTGGCAAAGAGGAGAGAAATACAGAAAAAGAGAGGGCCTTTAAAAAATTGAGAAAACACATTACATATTTTTAAATGACAACTTTTCAACAACTGCTAAGCATTCCATTTAAGCGATAAACTGTATTATCTCAAGAACCAAACTACCAGTCATTTCACCCCAAACAGAAATTTATTATTATTTTTCCCTCCGCAGAACACAGAACAAGAGGGAAGTCATAAATGAAATTACTTTTTGATAGAATTTCTCTCCTCAAAGTAGTTGTTTCCATGTAATGTTAGTATAATTCAGCCAAGAAAAAAAACAATTAAGAGTTGGAGGACACATAAAAATTAGGGAAAATGTGCACATCTAAGCAGAACAGGAGAAATCAAAATTCTACTTATTATTTACTGAAAGGTTGGCTGCTGAAAAATTGATAGAACTGCTTGGAAACTAAGAAAATTCAGGAGCAAATGCTGCTCAGTGAAGTCAACAGACCTATTTCTAAAATGGTAAGATTCCCTTTTTATCTGCAGAAACCATATAAACTAGATTTCCATGAAATCCCAGATATAAAATTATCTCTCCTATTATTTTCATAAACTATCACACTGTTGCAGAAATTCTAAGCTACAACAGACGGCCTCTTGCACAATAATTCACCACACCATGTATTCTCTTTGTTTTTGAGAATGCATTCATTGTAATTGTATCACCATTTCACCAGAACACTAATTGAAACACTGAAAAAAACATGTCAATCTCTCTATCATTTAAATGATGCAGAATAGTCATTTTTATTTTCCTTAGGCCTCATTTAAGATACTAGTTATTTTGGCATTATTAAACAGGTTCAAATCCAATTGTTTATTTGGAGTATATACTCGGGGGGTTGGGGGGAAGAACTTCTTGGTTAGCTCTATCAAGATTTAACTCAATTCTTTAAGATAGGTACATTTTTAAGGTAGAGCTATGTTAAAGAATAGACTACCTGAGAATTCATTTCAAAATAAATTTGTATAATCTCTGATGGTTAGTGCTGGCCATTCTGATGTAGAATACTAAATATTTTCATAGCTACAAAAGGATAGAAATCTAGTCCCATGTGACCAGAAAGGATGATGCCATTTTTATTCCATTTCACCCTTTGGGATCTCATTTCATGAGTCAAATCTTAGAGACCCTTTGATATGAATAGAAATTCTGAAATTTCATTAATTTAGATAAAGAATTTAAATGTATAATTCTTGGTTAAGCCTTAGAAAACAATCTTTATTTTATTTAGAATGCATATTTGTATAGCTGTTTTTAATTATCACTATTTCCACGTTTAACCAAAACCCAACTGTGAAATTCAAATTAAAAGCCAGCACTTTGGGTAAACCACTTTGTTTTATAGATCGCTTTTTAAAAATTAATTTTCTTGGAATAGATTTTCTTTTTTATGCATCCTGTTTTCTGTAAGCCTGTTTTAAATCAACAGTAGGTTCTTTTGATGATGTTTCTCTAGAAATGGAATGACTAGTCTTACCGAAATGTGTGACTAGTTTTGTTCACATCCTTACTGGCAGGCTCCTCGTGCTCAAGGAGAAAACCAGGCCAAGAGTGCTAGCAGTCCAGGATGTGTGGAGTGAAAAGTCTGAGTGGATAGGGAGTGTGCGAGGCAGACCACATCTAAGCCTGGCACTTGGAAGGCTGTTGCCAAGAAGTCAAGATCACAGCCAAGTCGTGATAGCCAATGCACAGGGCTGGGGAGAGAAGTCAGAGCCAGAAGGCAAGCTGGGTGAGAAGAAACAGCGCTGGGGTATTTGAGGACATGGCATAAGACCATGGCAGGCAGACAATATGGTGACCTAGTCAAGTTATTTTTAGCTTGAAAGCCTTACCTCTTGCATAGCCCTGTCACGGTTTCACTGAGGAAAGAGGACTCATGACCACTAACGCGCCTCCCAGAGAAGGGGAGAAGAGGCAAAGGAAGAAATGGTAGCTGTGCGTCTAGAGATTTGGGGCCTTATGCGCCTGGATCGCACTATAGGGAACTGGTATGAACAGGAGGGCAAAGTACATACAGGGTTTTAGGGCTTCAGCTCCTTTCTCTCCTCCTCTTTGGCTCAACTCACCTACTCCCAACCTCATCACAAATAAAACAACAATACAGATAAATAAAAGAACACGTGCATATAGGTATCTCTCCCTTTGAGATTTCAATTTGCTCCCATAAACTGTAGCTCATTGAGGACATTTCTACAGAAAGCAAATTTAAAACTCCAGATTGGCTTGGGGAAGGGGGAAAGAAAGAAAAGAAAAATGACCAAGGATTGGGCAGATCAGTTAGCTACTAAGGTTGAGTTGTATCATCTGGTTCAGTGAAATCATCTTTTCTCAGAAGTTCATCCAGAGAACATTGATCCTTAGGCCTAGCTTTATAAAAATACAGTGTTTTTTTAACCAAAATTGAAGCCAAAAATAAATTCACCTAGGTAACTTAAGTGCACAGATGATTCTATAATGAGTGTTGGGGGAACTTTTTGAAAAATGCATAGACATAAAAAAATAACAGATTTTATTTTCACTCGACATGTGATATATGATACTTTTAGCATTGCAATGCCATAACTTCAGTGGTCATTTGCTTTTACTTAACACTTCAGAAAAATTCCATTGTGACCTAACTTTCAAAATATAATTCCAAAGCCAGTAAAAGTCTCTTCTCTGCCTGACATGTCAATCTGGGTTAATAAATGTTCCTCAGACTGGAAGTTTAATTAAGTTGAATAGATCTGAATGAGATAGAAATTATTTGTATTTGCTTATTAGCTCTGTTTTTTGTAAGATAAGAGAGAACTAAAAGGAAAAGAAAGACAAGAGAAGAGTTAAAGGGATGTGTGTCTTATTTGCCCTTCTAAATTACAGATTTTATAGGAAGAAAACTTTTGTGAGCTTCTCCTCTTAAAGGATATTTTTATCAGTCAGTCCAGATGGATCAATGTGATGAACCAATCCATAGAATTTGGATGAAATTCTTCTCCTTCGATATTTGAAGTTCCCATCATCACAGATGCTCTGTTTCTACTGAGGGATATATCCTGTTATGATTTCTGAGATGCTAATGGAAAAGGTGCCATCAGATATAATGATTTATGAATTCTGATGTGAATATCACTGAAACACGCAAATGAATAGTAAATGCCAAAAAAGTCTACAGCTGATTTTCTAAGATATATGTTATACAATATACTCAAAATGATAGATAGTGAATTACTCAAAATGAGATAAAGACCAATTCATCAACTACTTTTCTGTCTCAATATTTTTTTATTTAACATTTTGCATGGTATAAAGTCTCTTTCTAGTTAGTCCAACAAGCTACCTGCTGTCTAGTTTTATACATCCTTATTCTAAATTTCATTACTGTTAAGTGAATCAGCTATCGTGTATAACAATACACTCCCTTTAAAGGTAAACCTAAATAATTATAAAATTAAACAAGTATGTAACAAATTTAAAAGATGCAAGTAACAGTAATGCCCAACATTTGTTTAGTCCTTTTTAGTTTTCAAATAAATTTTAGAGATATTTCTCTCTTTTAATCCTCAAAACAATATTGTGAGATAGACATCAGTGTTCTTAATTTATAAAAGAGAAAACTGGCTCATTGATGTGAAGTCACTTGCTAGAACCAGATAGCTGTCAATAAAGAAAGCCATCATCAGCACCACAATTTTTCAGGGTTATTGTTGCCTCCTAGTAGAAAATATTCAATCATCAATAGCTAAGTGTAGGAAAATCATATCAATAGGATATTCCTGAATCATATAGTAATATTTATTTCTACAAAAACATTATTGCTAAGACAATGTCTATGACTGGAACACATTATATATTTAGCTTGGAACTAATTTTATAGTACTTAGAATAAAGACATGTTAAACATTTTTGTGTAGTAATATTACTATATTATTTAAATTTAATGAACCATGTCAGATTTTCAATACCTACTTATATTTACTAAGCTTCCTAGCCTCACTTTTAGAAATTATAATAATTTAAAATTAGCAAACAAAAAAAAAGACAAAGGTATTCTTTTTTTTTTTTAAGATTTTTTTTATTGGGGAATTGGGGGATGGGAACAGGCAAGTTGCTGTCCTTTTGTTCTTCAGTCTAGTTATGGAGGACGTTGCTTCATTGGCCCAAGTTGGCACCATCATTGTGCTCTTCCTAGGAGAGGCAGATCAGTCGCCGGCTTCTGGACTGCTGCTCACTGCGGCTGCTGGCCGCTCACGCTGGCTGCTGGCTACACACGGTAGCCCATGGCAACCCACTGCCACAGGGGCTGCAGCCTACACCGTCGCCGGCAACTCGCGGCAGCCCAGCTTCAGGTTGGGCTGTTGTTCAGCATCTTAGCTGTGGAGGGCAGTGTCACTGGCCCTCATATGTGGGATCCGAACCAGGGCCCTCTGGCGTCCCAAGCTAGCTCTTAACCAATGCGCCACTTGGCCGGCCTAAAGGTATTCTTTTAAAATAAGGGTTAGATTAGATCACTCTTCTCCTCAATATACCACAATGCCTCCTTATCTGACCCCAATTAAAAGCCAATGTCCATTGAAAGCTTCCCCCTTAGATCAAAACAAGACAAGAATGTTCCACTCATCATTGCTACTCAATATTGTACTGAAAGTTCTAGCCAGGAATATTAAGCAAGAAAAAAAAAATAAAAGCTATCCAAATTGGAAAGGAGAAAGTATAACTACCTCTATTCACAGATCGCATGAGTGTAGATACAGAAAACCCTAAAGAACCTAAAAAAAATAAAACAAAAATATTAAAAAATAGAGCTAATGGACAAGTTCAGCCAAGTTGCATAGTATAGAAGATCAATGCTCAAAAATCAGTTGTATTTCTATACACTGGCAATGAGCTACCCAAAAATGAAACTAAGAAAACAATTTGATTTATCATAGTATGAAAAAGAATAAAATGCTTAGAGACATATGTAATCAATGAAGTAAAAAACTTGTACACTGAAAACTATAAAACATTGCTGAAGGAAACGTTAAACCACCCAAATAAATGGAAAGATATTCCTTACTCATGGGTTGGAAGACAATATTGCTAAGATGGTAATACTTCCTGAAGTGATCTACAGCTTAAATGCAAAATCTATCAAATTTCCAGTGGACTTTTTTATAGAAATGGGTAAGCTGACTCAAAGTCAGGTAGAAATGAAGGGATCCCTAATAGCCAAAACAATATTGAAAAAGAAAAATAGCATTGGTGTCCTAACACTTCCTGATTTCAAAACTTACTAAAAATTTACAGCAATCAAAACAGTATGACATAAGGATAGACAGACATATAGATCAATGGAATAAAATTGAGAGTCTGGAAATAAATGCATACATCTATGGCCAACTGATTTTTGACAAGGGTGACAAGACAATTTAATGGAGAAAGTATAGTCTTTTCAGCAAATGGTGGTGGAACAAATAGATATCCACATGTAAAAGAATGAAGTGGGATTCATGTCTCATGTCATATACCTCTCAAAATGAATCAACAACCTGTATGTAAGAGCTGAAATTATGAAACTCTTAAAAAGAAACATAGTTGTAAATACATGTGACCTTGGATTAAGCAATGGCCTCTTTAAAAAGATTGTAAAAGCACAAGGAACAAAGGAAAAAATAAATAAGTTGGACTTTATGAAAATTAAAAACTCATGTGTGTCAAAAAAGTGATAAAAATTATCCACAGATGGGAGATAATATTTGCAAATCATACATCTGCTATGGGGGTAGTGTCTAGAAAATATAAAGAACTCCTACAACTCAACAATAAAAAGATAAACAACCCAATTAAAAAGTGTACAAAAGACCTGAATAGACATTTTTCCAAATAAGATATACAAATGGTCAGTAAATACATGAAAAGATGTTCAACATCATCAGTCATTAGACAAATGCAGATCAAAAACACGATGAGATACTATTTCATAGGATGGCTGTAATAAAGATGAAAAATTAAATTAAAAAAGAAAACAGAAAATAACTGTTAGCAAGGATGTGGAGAAACTGAATCCTCATACACTTTTGGTGGGGATATGAAATGATGCAGTGATTGTGGGAAAGTTTGGTGGTTTCTGAAAAAGTTAAATATAGAGATAACATGACTCAGCAATTCCACTTCTAAGTCTATACCCGAGATAAATGAAAAAATATTTTTAAACATAAACTTGTAAATTAATGCTCATAGCAGCACTTCACAATTGCCAAAAAATGGAAACAACCCAAATAACCATCAACTAGTGAATGCACACACAAAAGTGGTATGTCCATATAATGGAATATTATTCAACCATATAAATAAATGAAGTACTAATACATGTTACAACACAAATGAATCTTGAAGTCGTTATGCTAAGTGGAAGCAGTCACAAAAGACCACATATTGTATGACTCTATTTACCAGAATAGCCAAATCCATAAAAACAGAAAGTAGATTGGTAGTTGTGAGAGAATGGGGGAAAGAGGGAATTAAGAGGTACAAGTTTTTTCTTGGTGGTAATGGAAATATTCTGGAATTTGATAGTTGTAGTGGTTGCATAACATTGTGAACATAGTAAAACCCTCTATTGTACACTTTAAAATGGTTAAAATAGTGAATTATGTTATGTAAATTTTATCTCTCTATTTTTTTAAACTAATGTCCTTGCAACGGCCAGAAGGCCCTATGTAGTCTAGTCCTCCATTTAGCCATATAATTTTATTTTTTTCTGCCCTCCCTCTGTAACAGCCACATTGCACTGGCCTTTTTGTGCCTCTTCAAGCACTCCAAATATGCCCCCACCTTAGATACTCTGTGTTTGTTATCCCATCGATCCATAACACTCTTCCCCAGGTAGTCAGATTACATATCCCCTCCCCATTTTTAAATCTGTATCACATTCTCAGGGAGGCTTTATCTTACCCTGGATAAAATTATATGCCTCTATCCATGGCTGTAATTCCTCTTTTTCTACCCTTTCTTTTACTCCATAATTTATCAAATGAAATATATAACAATCTATGTATTGTTTATTATTAGTTTTCCCCCAGTGAAATGAACCTCTACAAAGGAAGGGGGTTTTAGTTATTTTATTGTCTGCTGATCCTTAGCATTTAGCATTGTACTTGAAACATAATAGATTCCCAATGAATATGTCTTCAATGAATGAATGAATGAATGAATGAATGAATGAATGAATGAACAAAACAACCCAAGAAATGAAATGATGCTTGAAAAGGAAGAATGGATACGAGGAAATGGCAGAGAAGACGCAACATCAGTATGTGATTGCATTTGTGTGGAAATCATTTTTTATCTCTAAAGTTTCTGCTTTCTTTGTTGGAGTGTGATTTAATAAGGTGATTTAAGAAAGGTGGTTAGGAGTTTTTTAAATGCAGAATCTTGTTACATGGTTTCTGAAGTCCTGTACAGCTCTAAAATAACATGATACTCTGAAAAATGGGATGTTTATAAAAACTCAGCTGTAAGGCACACTAAGTTTCTAAAAAAAGTGATAAAGTTTATTTGAGGATCATATGCAGGTAATTTCTTCACTAGCCCTTCTATTACCAAAGGCCAATTGCTAAATTAGATAGGGTGTGTGTGGAAAATTATTTTCTGGATTTGGGAAGTTATACCAGGAATTATATCAAGGAATTATTATCATGCTTTTTCTTTTCCCACCATTCTACTAGGTCAGGAAGGGATGAGATAGTCCAAAAACAAAGTTTCTGAAACTCTTTTTGAGGCATTAAAGGAAAACAACAACAACAACAACAACAACAAAAACTAAGCAGCTGAAAAGGGGATTAAGATAGAAAGTAATGTAAGAACAAAGACTAGGAATATTTGAACTCTTTAGCATCAAGTAGCTGTGTAAAACCTAAGAAATGTGACTCAACGTTAAGAAACACATTAAGGTTCTCTCTTTAAAACCATAGGTAAAAATACCCAAAAAAAGTTACTTTTACTAAAATATTGTGGTTTTAAAAATCTTATTCTAAACATAAATGATTTTTATACATGTTATTAGGATTACTTAACAGTTATATATTATGTTCATCCATTTCATTTTTTTAACAGAAACATCATCATTGAGTAAAAATACACCCTGATTTTTTGTTTGTTTGTTTTTTGTTTTTTTGTTTAGTTAATTCTATAGGGAATTTACCTGCTAAGAGTATCAATCTATAGAAACTTTACAAGCAATTTTTGACCTGGTAGCTGAGAATAAATAATGGCCACTAAATTAGTGCAGCAACTTTGTAAACCATTTTGACACAGTTCCTTCAAAGGTTAAACAGAGAGATACCATATGACCTAGAAATTCTCACCCTACCCAATGCCACACTTAACTAAGAGAAAGGAAAACATATGTCCACACAGAAACTTGCACACAAATGTTCATAGCAGCATGGTTCATAATACCCCAAAAGTGGAAACATCTAAACGTCCAACTCACGAAAGGAAAAATAAAATGGGGTATAACCATATCATGGACATTTTGCCCTGCAGAGAAATGAAGTCATGACACATGACACATTATGAATGAACTTTGAAAACATTACAAAGTCACAGAAATCAGTCACAAAATACCAAATATGTGATTCCATTTTTATGAAATCTCCAGCATAGGCAAATCTAAGGAAAATTTATTAGTGATTGCCAGGGGAGGGGGAGAAGGGAGAGTCAGGGAGCGTGACCACTAATGGGTATGAGATTTCTTTTGGGGGTTCTAACATTGATTGTGGTGATCAGTGCACGACTGAATATGCTGAAAACCACTGAACTATTTACTTTAAACAGGTGAATTGTATGGTATGTGAATTATGTCTCAATAAAGCAGTTATATTTTTAAAAATCATAAAACAGTAAAAACTCCTCTTAAATTCTAGCTCCTTCAGTTCTGGTTTACTATGATGAAGCATGACCTCATGCTGACCATCCTGTCACCAGGGAGGACCAGAGAGGAGAGCTGTTTACCGTATTTTGCCATGTATAATGCGCCTGTTTTTGCCCAAATTTCTGAGGGAAAAAAAAAACCCATGCATATTATACATGGGTAGTACTAATTCTGTATCTATATCAATGTTTTTAATTCTTTTAGTTATGCTTATGAGTTAAAAGTGTAACTCTAGAAATCAATAATGATATCCATATGCAAAATATTACCCTGGAATACTATAATCAGTTTTGTTGAACTTACAATGAACTTGCAACAATGTCGAGTTCTTGGCCTTCTATGATGCACAGTTATCATAAATTTGTTACCAGTACATACAATTTCTTGTATTTTGTATCTGTTCTTGTACTTTGTAATTATTTCTTACATAAAATTCCTTGTACCATAATATGTTAAACAATAAATGCTAAAACTCCTTTATAATACAAAAAACAAGTACCTAAATGTAAACAAATACAAATTTGATATAAAAAATTAAAACGAAAGATTTTTTTTTCCCTGAAAGTTTCGGCCAAAAACATAGGTGTATGTCATACACAGAGAAATATGGTATATCACATCGGATGTTGGTTCAGTGGTGGACTTCAGAAGTATCAAGGTGGGGGTGGGGCAAGGTCCTTGTGCTATTTATGCCTTCAGGGTGCTCTGTTGGGAGGCTGAGCCTTACAAATTAATATGTGCACATGGGATGGTAGTTATCATGTGTCTCAAACCAAAAAACATCCTCCTGAAAGACAACAATAATCACTCCTCTGCTAAAAACCTTGTAGAACAAAATCTAAACTACTGTCTAACATACCTGTCTTTGAGCTTCAATTCCAGTTCCTCATCCACACACTTCATTGTAATCTTGTCAAAGTATCCTACTTGCCCCAAATGCTATGCTCTTCCTGAGCTTTGGGTGCACCCTTTGGCCAAGGCTTAGAACAAATGTCATTGTAGAAATTCAGGGATTCCTTCTCCATGTGCTTATAACACCGTGTCCTTATTCCTATTTGGGTACTAATCATGTTACTCCAATGATTTTTTTTAATTAGTAATCGTTTCCCCAGGCTATGAGTCTCCCAAGGCCAATATGTGGTACATGGTAAGTGCTTCAATGAAGTACTTATCACTTGGCTGGCTGGCTGGATGATTGAATCTAGTGTTGCATTTAACTATCTCTGCTTGACATCTCTGCTTTCCAGGGAAGGAAGGGGGAGGGCAGAGTGAAACAATACCTTATCAATAAAATGTAAGTTTAAAATTATTTAAATGGCGTGAGCAATCACAAATTAAATGGGTAAACAATAATGTAGAATAAGCACAAGATTTACAGGTAGGATATATTTTACTCTTAATGAATTCTCAATCACCGACAAGAGAGCATTCCACCATGCTAAGTATATTTTATTTTAAAACAGCAGGGCCCATGAACACAAGCCAACTACCTCATCTAGTGCTCATGCAGTGGACCATCATCTATTATATTGCTTGATGAAAATGGACGCAGTTGGGAATTCAAGAGAGATGAGATATTTAAACCAAACTGCCACCTATCTAAGGTATGGTCACAGGTAACTATGATAATATTGACTTTCGCCTTCGGTAAAAACTTTAGAACCTGCCTCCCATGTTAGATGGAACTCTACTCTCTAGGTCTGGGAATACGAAATACTGTTTCCAGGCCAGGCTGGCCACTTACAACCTCCCACAGTGGTGCTTCACAGCCGAGGCTGCAGCAAGCATAGACTCACATCACTAGCATTATTGGCTGTGGCTGAATCAACCTGCCACATTTTCTGAATTCTCTGTCAATTTACTCTGAATGTGAAGCTTGATCTTTTGTGTCCATATTTCTGTTGATGCTGTTTACATAAGGGCTCCTAAGAGACAGGGGCCTAACTTCAGCTTCATACTCAGATGCTCATTCAGTGACACCATCTTTTTTCTTTCCAGTGTTAGATAGACAAAACGAAATTCAAATATAGTTTAGTGTGGTGTGCCCTAGCTTGCATGAATGGCTGATGTAGATTTGGAGTGGAATGCTTTTGGTTTCTTTATCTGCCTGAAATTCAGATGCCTAATTCTCTGTAATATTTCATAGATATTACATCATGCAAGAAACAGTGTAGAGAGCCATAAAGCATTTGGTGGATACTGGGCATTTATCATTTAATTTTGCTTATATCAGATTATATTCAATATAAAGCTTTAACAACATACTTTTAAGCTGAGTACTTCAATGGGGACAAAAGGAACAAAGCAGCTGATGTTTCTTTAAAATGCCATATTGCATTCAACTTAGAAATTAACTTTGTATGTAGTTTTGTGATAAAGCTACAATAACAAATGGGTCTTTTAATAAACACTTAAGTGTTTACATGTATGGTCTTTGTGCTGCATGTAAGAACTAATATTTTATATAATTTTCTATTGACTACAGATTATTTTTAAGGAAAGAAGAGACAAAGTTACTTATTAGAGCAATTGTAATCTCTAAAATTGATGGTTTTTAAATTTGATATACAGTCATGACAGAACTTTTTTTTGAAAAGAGCAATTAATTAGGGAAACTGGATTTCTGATCTAGTTCCTGAAAAACTCAAGACTCATCTTTCTGTGATGAAGAAAATATTAAGTTGAGTGCCTTAATAATATCTAAGATTGTCTTATCAGTGTACAAATTGGTATATGCTTTTATACCCATTCGTTCTCACAAAATTCTTTAAAATCAGAGCAGAACCTATTTTTACTACTTTTAAAATGTGGCTAAAGTTGGTAACACTGTGTTGTGTAATTCAATCTGCTAAAAGAGTAGAATTTAAGCATTCTCACCAAAATAAATGAATGAATAAATGAATAAATAAATAATTAAGATGATGGATATGTTAGTCAATTAGATGAGGGAAATCCTTTCACAGTGTATATGTATCAAATCACCACCATGTATAATTTAAATATCTTACAATTTTATATGCCAATTATATCTCAGTAAAACTGTAGTTTAATAAAATGTAGAAGCAAAACGTGAGAGACTTGAACTAACTCACCTACAGACACCGAAATTGCACAGTAGTATCAAGACAAAGGTGTACCTCTCTCATCACATATTAGATACCTTAGGGCAGCGGTTCTCAACCTTCCTAATGCCACACCCCTTAATACAGTTCCTCATGTTGTGGTGACCCCCAACCATAAAATTATTTTCATTGCTACTCTATAACTGTAATTTTGCTACTGTTATGAATCATCATGTAAAATCTTTTTGTTTTCCCGATGGTCTTAGGCGACCCCTGTGAAAGGGTCATTTGACCCCCAAAGGGGTCGCAACCCACAGGTTGAGAACCGCTGCCTTAGGGGATTAAGGAAAGGATGTAAAATGAAAGAAGGCTGTCTTCTTTCATCTTCTGAAATCATTTTCACTGTTTAGTTTTTCCATTTGGTCTTCGTATTTTAAAAGATGTAATTTTTTTTTTTAATTTAAAATTCCTCTTCGAAATTAAGTTTTCATTTTGAAGAAGCCAATTTAAGAGAGTAATTCTAGTACAGATGCTACAAATTCAAATTATTCATGTTGGGCCAAATGTTAAATAGTAACTTAATTGCCTTCAAATTTGCATGGCAACTAATTAGGCCTCTAGCCAGTTGAAATCACACATTATCAACTTGTAGCTGTACGTTGCAAATGTTCACAGAAAGGAGTCGGATACTCTTCAGACAGCATACTCCCCGGATAGCTTCAGATGACCAGTAAAGCTGCTTGCTAGTGCAAACTGGAAGAAAAACACATCTGCAGCCAAGTGAAAGTATTTTAAACCTCTGAGCACTTAAAGTCTGGCTTAGATACTTCCTGTGACTTTCTAGTTCTTTGCATAATAGATAAAAGTAGATACCTGGCATATAGTAGTTGCTTAATAAATATTTTGAGAGTGAGCTAATTTTTTGGGTCCTTATAACACTTTCATAGCTGAAATTTTACAGCTATGAGGAATGGCAACAACAATCAACAGCAAATTCCTGAGACTAGGAACGCCAGAGCACCCCATAGCGGCTTGGTAGTTAGAATTGTTATATTAAAATCTAAATATAACCTTTCTACTTGTCATTTATTCTCCTCCTTTTGCACCCTCCCACTCCTACCCCCGGAGCCAGAGAAAGGATGCAAACATTCTCTGGTACTTAAGATTTCTCAGGCTACAATGTTGTGAGCCAGGGTTTAGTCTCTGGAGGAAAAGTTATAGGTGTATCTAGAGCAAGTGACATGGAAGTAACTGGGGGAGGCAGGAGACTGACTTCAGAACTGATCTGGATGCTTACGATGCTTGCCTGCAATTAAGTAAGTCAAGAGAAGAAATATAACTTATAAGCAGAGAGAGATAACAGATAAATAGCTAAATATTATTTTAATGGTGGAAGTAGACATTAATATATGTATAACATTATGCTAGAAGTGAATAGCAATGTTTAGGAGGCTAAGAGTAAAAACATAATAGAGACAATAGACAATAAATTCAAATACATTTTAAATGTCAAAACGTTTGAATTATGTAAGTCTACCTTATAATTATATATTAGAATTACAATAATTATATATTATAAGTAATTACATAATTTACATATTGTATATAACCACATATAATTATATATGTAATATGTAATTATATATGTAATATATAATTATATGTAATAATTACATAATACTTTACACAGTAAGCTAAAAAGCTAAGCAGGCAACACCAAGTAAAATAATCTTTAAAATATTGTTTGATGAAAAAAATATACTGACTTCAAAGATTTGAAAAGTAGGTAGTTACAATGATATTAAGGGTAATGCATATAATTATACTAGTCTAGGTAATTAAAATAGTACATACACACATAATATAGATTAAGAAAAAATAAAGTAGAACAGAAAATATTCCATAACATAAGATTACAAAAATTACATGTAATATGATCCCATTTATATAAAAAATACAGCCCATATATTTTTAAGGGGAGACTAGAAGGATATATAAGCGATTGAAGCAATCTATTACAGAGATTTCAAAATAACTTTATGGTTACTGACTGGAAGTTTAATGTAGAATAACTTTATATAATACACTTTTTTGTTGACTATATAATCTTATATTCTTAAAGGGAAAATCAAAGCCTTCTTCTAAATGGGTCTAATTTGAAGCAAATATACCTTAAGGCTAACAAATGCATTTTTATATTAAAAAGAAAACAAAAAATATATTCCCATGCTGTCTTCCTGTCTTTCTGTCTGTCCCTCCCTCTCCTTGGCACATGCACACCCACCCAGAGAACCTCAAACAATCAAATGTTCATTGCTTTCCCCCCCCCCTACCTCTGGAATATTGTATTACCTTCAGAAACAACAGCGGTCAACTTCTCTCCAAATAGAATAGGCTCTATCTAGACTGCAGTTTTAAAACCACAGCTGTTAGAAACTGCAGTCCAAAGTTAATATGTTTATGCCATGTTTTCAACTCATAGTCTCCAAAAATCCCTTTTTGTGTGTGTGAAAAACGAAGGCACGCATACTCAATTACTTACAGCCACCGAAAAATTAAATGCACATGCACGCATGTGCGTGGACACACACACTCACACACACTCACATAACTCATGGACAACATTTCTACAATCATTCCTGGATTAAAAGAAAAACAATCACAGCAGATGTGCAACATATTAAAAAGTTCGCAGAAATATAACCCATGTGAAAATGAGATAATGGCTCTGCTTACCACACATGACTCGGCTACTCCCTGCGTTTCAGTGGGTGCAGGCAGGGAGATCCAAGCAAATTTATGAGGCTGTCATGTGATCCCATTCCTGGCTAAAGACTTGGCTTCAAAGTAAGATCCTATAAATTTCTTTCTCATTAAACACTTAGTCATCTTCACCGACAGATTTTATATCCAAGTACTCTACATTCTGTGGTTAACAGGTTTCCATCCATCTCTCCCTCTATCCGGGACATTTTCTGTTAAATATGTCTTTGCCTATGTTTTCACTGTCCCTTTGGCTCCCTGGAAAAACCTGAATTTTATGTTTCATGTAGGCAACTACATTTGTCTTAGAGTCTTCCCAATTTCTTTTTGCTTTTAGATTATGTTTTTAGGTAACACATTAAGAGTTTAATGAAAAATACACTAATTTTTAAAGACTGTTCTCTGCACTGGATATTTTTGTTCAGAGCCATGATTATGTAGGTGCTATAAATTGGTCTACCAATGCCACATACTATCTCAGTTCATTTCTCTCTTCTCAGCAGGAAGAATCAGGTATAGAAATATTTCATGCACAGCTTAGATCTAATAGGCCTCTCTTTTCCCATCCACACATTTGTGAGCTCCCTCCTTCCCCAAGAGGGCCGTAGCCTCTCACCACCTGACAAGGGTACATAACACAAGACAACACATTTTAAAGTCCAGGAGAAGTCATAAACTAATGAATGAATCAGGATCCAAACCTGTCAATTATCACCAGGACTTAAGCTTAAATTCTCAAATAATTCCTCCAAGAATGTATCAGAGTTATTTATTTTTCTTGGCACCCTTGTTTCACATCTGTGTGAGTCTCAGTGTATCTTATTTTCTGTCCTGATCCTGCTTCTTTCTTTACCGTGAGAAGCAATCCATTCAGGGTCCACCTGTGTGGATTTTATAACATTTCTACAATTTATTTCTTTATCATCCATTTTATATTTGTGATGAATCGCGCAGTTGACCTAAGTAGGGCACTGAGGATAGGATTTGGCACATAACCAGACTCATTACATGCAGGCTGACCCACTCTCTCAGGCTATATACAACACTCAGACTCCATCATACTTTACGCTACAGAAACTGCTGTGAGCATGAATAAAGATGCCATTCTTCTGCATCATTTCCTGCCAGGCACCGCAAAGGGGTTTGCAAGGATCCTGAAAAGTTGTTGTTTCCATCTATTTCAATAGCAAAGTTCAAAGTACTATCATTTCTCACCTACATCATGGAAACAGCTCTGCAAATGATAGATGCGTGTCTTCTATTCCACCATGCCGATCCATTTTAATATGCAGACCTATTATAATTTTTACCTTATAGTATGTGCATCTGCTCAACATTTTGGGAAATAAATCCAACAACCTTAATATGGCTGATAAGATCCTTAAGAACCTGGTCCCCGCTTAACTTTCTAGACTCATCTTTGACCTTGCCCACTCCTCCATATATCTATCTACTTGTTCTTTACACTAAACTTTCACATTACACTTTCATTTCCTAGGAAATCATTCTTATCTTGAGGCTTCAAAAATTATGTTACCTCTGCCCTTAACATCATTCCTTTACATCATCTGGGAAATGCCTATTTATCTCTCAGCTAAGAGAATTTTTTTTCCAGAAAGCCTTCAAGGAGCCCCCCAAATGGGCTGTCAACCCCTCCTGCATACTGTTACTGACAATCGTGGCTTTCAACATCTATATCTCAATATCTTGCTTACTAGTTGCATTCCTTACTAAACTGAAAGCTCCATAAGAAATGGTAATGCATTTATCTTGGTCTCCATTAAGTCTTATGCTTCCTGCTCAAGGCATTTGTTAGGCACAAAAATTTGTTAAATTAATGAAAAGATGGTTCCCTGTCCTTCAACTCCATGTTCTCTTTCATTTCTCCCTGGCTTAGGTCTCCATGAGTTATTGGCCTTGATAAATAAATACGGAAAAACTCAAAAGAATGGAAACTTAGGAGAATAACTATTACTGTCTCACAGTTTGACAAATGAATGAACATTAGTCCAACAAGAGGAGAAACTTGCCCAGGACATTGAGCTGAAGAGAAGCAGGCTCTGGACCTGAACTCAATCAAATCTTCTAAATCCCTGGTCTCTGTTCTCTTGACTACACCAAGATGCTTACCAATGATCAGGAATTTCTTTCTTTCTTTTTTTTTTAAATTTTATTGGGGAACAGCCATGGTCATTGGTTACACATTGCTTTCATGCTACAATGGCACAGTTGACTCTTTTAAGGAGGGTGCAGCTCACAGTGGCCCATGCGGAGATCGAACCGGCGACCTTAGTGTTATCAACACCATGCTGTAACCAACTGAGCTAACCGGTCACCCCTAGGACTTTCTTATCAACTCCCTCTGACAGGTTCTCGTGCCACTGGCCTTAGCATTTACATCCTTAGCCATGTAAAATACTGGTGGGGGTAGGTAGCTCATTTCATTAATGTTTCCTCATTGATGTGCTCATCAATAACACGTGAAAGCAAAATTAAGAAGGGAACTTAGTGATATTCTGTGTCGAAACTCACTTTTCTATTGCATGAACTTGATGCTTTTTCAAAATATGAAAACCAAGAACAGTTTTGTTTTTGCTGGTGCTGTAGTTGTTAGGAGTTTACAAAATATCATGGGTATATATATTTTTTTGTCAAAACAGTAATCTGATTCTAAGTGCACGTAAGTTGAAAGACTAAGACAGTTTCTTTGACACACTATTACCTATGCATGCAGATGTTACAGTATTTAGGGAACAAAACAGTTTTTCAAAAAGGTTTAAGCCTTTTTTTTGGGTCAATCTTAGGCACCTCCCACTGAGTCTAGCTTGGGGAATGAGAAAGGGCAATGCTAACAAACATGCTGATTTCAGTTCACTTCCACAACTGGAGCTTTGTTCTGGTCTTAGATGCGTAGTGTCAGTGACCCCTTTTTGTGGGGTTTTCCTGGTAATTCATAATGCTCTGGGTCTGTCCCAGGACTCCCATGTTTTCCCTCAATGACTATTTGAGGCTCAGGTGGGTGCCATGTTCTTCAGGACCCAGAGATTCTACTTGTGGGAATATGCATAGTAGCTAAGAGCACACTGGTAAATCTAGTTCTGCCACTTTTGGGCATTATGATTTCTAAACTAGTTTCCTGCATCTACAGAGTGGGTGTATTAGCCACAATGAGATAGCACATCACACCCACTTAGAGAGGCTAACATTTCAGAGATTGGCAATTCCATTGGTTGGCAAGGATATGGGGCAAAGAAGGCTGATCTATTGTCTATGGGATGGAAAATGGCACAATCTCTTTAGAAAAAAGCTTGACAATTTCTGGTGAAGTGAAACATATTCCTCTCTTAAAGTACAGAAAATCTACTTCTAGGCATTTACCAAGAAAAATTGAAATATGTCCACCCCAAAAACGTACACACAACTGTTCAGAGCAGCTCTGTACATAAAAGCACCACAGGGAAGATTCCCAAATAGCCATGGCCAAGTAAATAGACAATCTGTGGTATATTAAAAAAAATGGGATACTATTCAGCAATAAAGAGAAACAAGTTAATTGATACCCAAAAAAAAAAAAAAAAAGAAACCAAAACCAAAACCAAAACCAAAACCAAAAAAAACATGGGTGAAACTCAAAAACCCTATGCACAAAAAACACTGGGCACAAAAGAGCACACGGTATGATTCAACTTATATCATGTTCTAGAAAAGGCAAATGTAATCTACCATGATAGAAAGCAGGTCAGTGTTTGCCTTTGAGTCCGGAGGTGATTGACGTGAATGGAGCATAAATGAATTTTCGGGGGTGAGGGAAAGGCCCTATCTCTTGACTAGGTGATGGTTACACTGGTGAACAGATTTGCCTAAACTCATTGCAAATCTGTGCATTCAATTGTATATAAAGTATGACTCAGTAAAACAGTAGAGTCACTGAAATTTGTTCACTCATACTGTTTTTTACAGTATTGTAAACGGAACATGGGAGGAGGCCTTAGACTTTTGTTCCATGAACTTGGAAAATAATCACAGTCACACTGCGATTTCACCAAGGTAAGTGCTACCCTGAGCCCTCCCCACCACGTCAAAGTTTGAGTTCACCTCCAGCTGACCCTGTGCTTCACAGGATACATTTTAGGACAGGTGGCTTTCGTTTTGAGGACAAAATATAAGCAAATTTTACTAGTCCTCTTTTAAACAGCTTTTTGGAAATTAAAAAAATGTAGGGAGTGTTGAAATAGAATTTCTTAGAACTATTATAATTAATATATATTGGGCCAATATAAGACAAAAGAATAGACTTAGGATTACATTATGGGAAAAGTTTTTTAGTTTGTTTTTATTATAAGTTTTTCCATGATGTTCACGTTCCTTTTCTTTTTAAAAATAACTATATAGAGTGATAGAAGTTCTGTTACTTGAGAGAAGTTTTCAAGTTGTTTTTTTTTTCCCTTATCTTAGTGTAACAAACAATTTGGCACAATGACCACTTAAAGCTCAAGAAAGAATTATTAAAATGGAACTCGAGGTATTAAACAACCATACAAAGAAGACTTAAAGAGAGAGAGAGAGAGAGAAAAAGTCAGTAATTGTTTGTGGTCTAGAAGTTTAATACTGGAGATCCAAAGCAATCTCTCATTTCTTGCAAAGTACTCCACATAGCAGGCGCATTAAGAAAAAAATTGATGGGTAAGAGGACTAAGAATATAGCTACTAATGGAATGTGTTGATTTTAAAGTTGGATAAAATGGAAGTCACATCTACTAAGTATACTTGCTTTTCTCTCAGCACTTTGCTTGCCACATGTCATATTAGGCACTTACAGCACTTATTTCTCCCTTGAAAAATACAAGTTCATTGCATAATCGTGGTAAGGGAACATACCATGCACTTTTCTATTTTCTTGCTTTGCCTAGTACAGTGCTGCACAGAGCAACTCTTCAACTAATATGTGCTGATACAACTAAAGAATTAAGAGCACATTATGAAAGCCCTTTATATTAAAAATGTTCTGGATACAAGTAATTATCTAGGTAGTTTGAGGAAAGTAAACAGCTGCCCAGCTTTAGAATTTTCAGCACAGAGTCGTCACCAGTATTGTTCTAAAATGTGACAGGGGTGGGTGCATTCTGCCTACATGATCCTCAAATTTCTATAAAGCTGTCAAGAGTGTAAAATGACTGAGAAAACACAATCTACATTTCCATATAAACCTTTTAAAAATTTTAAATATTGTTTCTAGAATTAGTATCAAAAGACATCGTTCAAAAATAAATTGATAACCTGAAAATATATGAAGAACAGACCAAATTAAGTGTGATATGTACCTAATATGTTTTCTATCTTTAATTTTTGGGGGAAGGCAACATCAAATGGCTTTCCTAACATTTGATCAGATGCTGTTCTTTATTGTCAAATCACCGATCCTAACTGAGCCAGACCTACAATTTGAAAACTGTTCCTGCATACAGAAGACATGTTCTCTGGGACTATGGAGATGAAAAAAAAATATAGGACACCACAAAATGCTAAGGGAAGGGCCTGGAGTCAATTACCGCTTTGTGGTACAATTGTTTTTGAATGATTGCTCCTAACCGTCAGCCACCATTGGGCCCAAGGTACCTTTATATATATGGAACACACTTTCAGTAAGTTTGCAATTATATTCTAACCCAATAGGGCCATTACAGCCTGACAGTAGACTAAAGCAAGTAGTATGGCTCCAAATTCATATTCTATATTCAATTCTTAAAGATAATATAGGCTAGTGATTCATAAAATCATTGAATTTGAGAGCTGGATTGTGGATCTCATGTTATAACTCTCTCAGTTTAATATGAAAACGTAGGTCTAGAAAAGTATGAACGAGTTGCCCAAGATAACACACACACCTCATGTCGTAGCCAGGGTCAATCCCAAATTCTTCTGAGTTCAGAGCTATGGCTTCTTTCACTGCACCAGTCCCTGGACTGGTTTCTTAACATTACTTGGTAAGATCTATTCATACAAGGACAATATTTTCATGAATGAAGTTCAGAAGCCATAGTTTGCTGATATTGCCAAGGTTCTGCTAACACATAATCCTTAAAGCAGCTCTGATAACTGTTACTGAAGAGCCCAGAACACATAATCAAACTCATTTCTTCATAATAAAATGTCAGCCTCTTATATTTGTGGTGAAAATATTTTTCTGTTAATTAATCTATTATATGAAGTCTTCTAACAATCAAAAATTCCCAGAGGATGGGGCACAGAGAACACTTCTCACTCCTCAAGTTAAAACATCAAAATATTTTTATTATAATCAGTTTTGTCTTCTTCAAAATAGCCTGCAGTACGTAGGGTAACATTTCCCTTCAGATTCTTTAGTTTTGACACAATTGGAAAAAAATGATTTCTTTTTCAGTATATTTTACTGGGTCTTTCTGAATATCTTTGTGCATGAAAAACTCAGAAAAACAAAGGAAATCAATTATTGTTTGCTGGTGAAGGATTTTCCCTCCCTGTGGGAGGGAAAGATAATTATTTCTTCCTGTTTTTTGACATACATAAGTTCAGAAAACAAAATGTTAAATTTGCTACAGTCTTTACTTAATTTAGGGAGACACTGTGTTTATATGAGAACTGGTTAGTATTATTGTCATCTTGAAGTATGTTTATTCAAGACAGTGTGACCTGAGTGTTTACACTTTACCTCATGTGACACTGATGAATTCTCAAGGTTCAACTTTTCCCATAAGCTTTTAAAGCAATAATTCCTTATGTAATAAAGTCATGTTGCCAAAAGTTAGACTCTGACAGAAGAAGAGACATTTAATTATATTTTAACATTTTTTTGACATAAGGAACTGTGCTAGGCACTTCAAGGGGATACAAAAATAAGTTTTTTTTAAAAAAAACATGACAAGGGCCGGCCGAGTGGCGCGATGGTTAAGAACTCGCTTGGGACGCCAGAGGGCCCCGGTTCGGATCCCACATGTGAGGGCCAGTGACACTGCCCTCTACAGCTAAGATGCTGAACAACAGCTCAACCTGGAGCTGGGCTGCCATGAGTCGCCGGCGTCGGCGTGGGCTGCAGTCCCTGTGGCAGTGGATTGCCATGGGTTACCGTGTGTGGCCAGCAGCCAGCGTGAGCGGCCAGCAGCCAGCGTGAGCGGCCAGCAGCCGCAGTGAGCGGCCGTCCAGAAGCCGGCGACTGATCTGCCTCGCCAGAGAAGAGCGCAATGATGGTGTTAACTTGGGCCAGTGAAGCAACGTCCTCCACAACTAGATTAAAGAACAAAACGACAGCAACTTCTCTGTTCCCCTTCCCCCAATTCCCCAGCACTGTTCCCATCCCCCCAATTCCCCAATAAAAATCTTAAAAAAAAAAAGACAAGAAATCTCTACTTTTGAGGAGTTTAAAGCTAAGAAAGTGAAGCAGACAAGAACTTCACCCAGTGGCCCTGCAAGGGGACATAAGAGGACGGCTACAGCCCAGGAGCAAGCAATATATTATGGAACCCCAAAGAGAAAGCGACGACTCCCATATAGAAAATACAATTCTCAGTCACAAATGGCATCACCACGCAGCCCACTGCTTAAGCCTGAATGTGGTTTGTCCTTGTCTCTCACCTCTCACCTCTGATCCATCAACAAGTCCTCATGTTTCTCTTGTTAAAATGTACTTTCAGTACACCCACAACTTCTGTTGCCATACTGTTCCCAGTCACCATCATCACTTCTTGCCTAGACTGGTGTAATCCATCACCTTCAATCAGTCTTCCTGATTCTAGTCTTACTTTCAAATCTACTCCTTGTACTACAACCAAGGTAACCATTTTTGAAGCATGAAAAAGATGACGCCTACTTAAAACCCTAATGTATTCTCATTGCTCTTAGAAGTCTAACGATTTGCAGTAGCTCATAAAACCCCAGGATGATTTGGTTCCTGCCTGACGACACATCCTCTTCTCTTTTGTTGAGGATGGGGTGGCCTCACTCAGCATCTGTGCCAGAGCCTGGAAAGCTACAAACTATGTCCCAGATTCACTCCCCCAAAGGTCCTGGATATAAATTGATTTCTACCAAAGAGATTGCATGAGATTGGAAAAAAGGGATTTAGACAACATTTCTGTGCCTTGTTTTCTCTCCCTTTTCTGGCAGGTAGTGAGAAGAGAAGGTCTGATTTTTCTGGGGATGTTTCCCATGGGTGGCTGCTGCTTGCTTGCAGTGTCTCCCTGAGACTGGACGTGGCCCCTTTCTTGCCCAATTGTACAGCTTCGTTTAGAGTTTGTTTCTTTCCTTAGCTTTCCTAATGAATCTGTAATCCATTTTATCCTTCCTACTAAAACTAGCTCAGGGGAATTCTAAACCTTGCTGTTCAGCCCTGAATGATATATTCATTTTCAGTTTTTCTAATATATCAAACACTTGTTTGCTGTCGTTGTTGTTCTGAGGTCTTTGCACATTCTTCCTTGACTGGGTTGGCCTTCTATGGGCTACTGCTCATATTTCACTTATCAATGTAAATTGTAGCTTCTCAGAGATACTGTCTTTGGTTAATGAACCCAACTTACTCATAGATGCTCCCCAATTTTCTATTAAATATTCTGCTTTTTAATTTAATAGTAGTTAATATAAGCTATAGCATATAAATATATATCATAAAATAGCAGATATTTTGTATCCATATATGAGCGGTGTCTATATATCTATCTATATCTAATCTATATCTATCTACACAGCCTTGGTTATCATATTCAGCCAGTAAATTGTAAGTCCTGCAACTTGCCCAGCAGTGTATGCCTCGTACCTTGGAGAGTGCCAGGCACAACTATTTTTAGAATAAATGTATGTTGCTTCTAAGAGTTTTCCAACTTATCAAACGGCTCATTCTTTTTTCATTGCTTTTCATTGACCACAGCTTAGCTTGGGAAACCAAGAGGGAGGTCTCTATCCAGGAGTAGCAGGGAAGTCCCCCCAGACGACAGCATCAAGGCAAATCATAGTACGACTGTCAGAAAAGGTGACAGTCACAGATGTGGGGGCTGCATCTCTATACTGTCCTATTTCTCTAGCTCCTAACAAGGTCTCTGAGTAGGTGCTCCAGAAATGAATGTTTGGTAAATGAACTGATCTCATCCCATCCTTTCCTCTGAGAATAATACAAAGTCTGGGGTGGTTAAGTAATTTTACCAAGGTCAAATAATGTTGTTTGGAAGTGACTCTAGATCCAGTATCATCGAATACACAGAAACTGTCCTTTTCCCTACACCATTCTCTTCCAGTTCAAACTGTCATACCTCTCATATTCCTCACATTTTACTTCTGAGACTAGAAATATATTTCATTTATTTTAAATCCTGAGAAAATTAAATAACCATTTTGGATACTTAACTTTATTTTTTTTTAATTTTTTTTAGCTAAGCCATCCTACCACCTGTTGGCAGCTCAGTGGCAGCTTGGGCCGGGCATCGAACCACTGTTGCTCAGAGCTCGCACTCTTGAGCGAGCTCTTAACCATCTGAGTCACTCGGCTGGCCCTAGATACTTAACTTTAAAACATACAGAATACGAGTATTTTCTAATCCAAGCCCTCTCACATGTTGCTGTTCTCAAAATCCAAAATGATTTTATACTACTTGAAACCCAGATCTAAGTATTTGTTAACAGAATTATACATAAATAATATAGTTCTAATATTAATGATTATATTCCTCATGACATGCTTTCTTGATTAGTTCCATATTTTAATTATAACTAAGATATATCTGGCGGTAGTTGAGAAGGACTCTTCTCTATCTGTTGATACACAAAATACAGAATAAACCTTTAAAACTTTTTTTGTTTTGTTTTGCAGTGAAATCTCAGATGTTATTTATTGTTCATATGGTGTACAGAATAAAATGCTACTAAGATAAAAAATTAAAAGAAAAAAAATAAAAAGTATTTGGTTGGGGGAGGAAATAATTGTTTTGTGTTATTCCATTTAACATTACTAGTATTTGAATTGATATTTATATTGGACAATGTGATTTGACTAAGAATTTCATTAACAACATGTCGAAAGGCACCTATTTTAAATCTGCAGCAGTCAATTCCTGTTTTCAATGTTCAGGTAAATCACGTCACATATAAAATAAGAATATACCTTCATTTAAAAAATCTAATGGCCCTTTTGTTCAACTTTGGTCTTCAGGGAATTAGGGATTTGATACACATTTTAAAATCTTTCATACCTACTAAAACAAAAGGGTCCTCTTCTTTAAAAAAATTCCAAAGCCATTATTTAGAATGACCTCTATAACATAAAAAAAAGATCTAAGAGGAAAGACCTTCCCGGATTCAACACACTAAAACTGTATACAATTTCAAGATACTGGTACCTTTATTTTTCTTATGAATCAAAGAGCTCCATCCTGCTCAAAATTAAAGACACACCCATTTAAAGTATTAGGTTCATTAATTCTTTTAGTTCCCCCCAAAAATAATCAATGCGTACCTATATTTGTGTAAATAAACTTTAAGACATGGAAAAATATTACATTTTGTAGATATTTAAATTTTGAGTTTAAAGTAGACTTCACTGTCACTCTTAGGAAAACCTATTTCTTTCCTCTTGGTTTTTACAGCTTGATAAAAATCATTTCCAGTGTATTATGTATGGAAAAGACCTCTTCTGTGTATATGCATTTTGCATGCCCAGTAAAATCATCAACAGACAGAAAAGCATGTTGCTTTCTCAGCAATTGTTGGTCATATGGATTAAGAGACAGAGCACTGTTAAATATTCCTGATTATTTGAACATAGCTCTGTAAACATTCCTCAACTCTAAACCACAGGGTTAGACATTTAAACTATTGAAATTTGTTTGGGCAGAGAAGCTGCAAGCTACGATAGCATGCATGGCAGCTTTAGTCTTTTAAACCATAGCATTTTAAACAGAGAATTAAATCACTTTAGTTGTAGTCTCAGGCTGGATTTAAACATTATCTCCATGAAGGAAGGCCACTCTTTAGTTAATCATTTACTCGGCCCCTGAAATAGACCAGAAAAGTAACCATAAAAGGTGACTGCTCAAAGGAATAATTGTCAAATTTATTATTTACCTAATAAATCTAAAAATTAGACCCTCTACTCCCCTCACATATAAATTGGAACTTTTTAAAAATGATGTTGAGCTCAATTTTCTCCTTACAATAGAGGATAGTACATATATTTGTTTGAATTATATTTTTTAAATACTCATCCTCAAGATGGTGTGTGTATGTGTGTGTGCATGTGTGTGTTGGAAAAAGACATATTCTTTTTTATTTTGCACTGGTAGCATATTAATTTAACTGTTTTAGGTAAGGGTGGCTACCCTTATCTAATTATAGATCCTGAACTTAGGTTACAATTAAAATAGAACACTTCTATTGGAGAGAAAAATTTCCTTATGCAAAATCTGTTTCTTACCTCCTTTCATCTTTCATTTTTGTTAGAACCTAATTCTCCCCCCAAAGTGAGTTCCAAGAAGCTCTCTGTCTTCCCCATCCCTGGAAGGAATTCTGGGACGTCTGTATTCCTGGATGCAGAATCTCATCCATATACCCACAACCAACCCTCTCTCTGTTCTCATCACTTGAAGAGTCCATGCTTACTCTCTGAATCATTCTCTGTCACCAATGACCTTGACCAGTTTTGTAACCACTCCACAACTCTAATACCTTCCAACTCACAGTCTTTAAGGCGCCGTTAGTTCCTCATTACTATGTTTGATAGACCAAGTCCACCAGACTTCAATTCCACTCCAGTTTACCCCTTCCTTCGCTGTCCTATTAACACCCCCATATTCTGGGTAGTAATTGAGGCATATTTACAACTTACGATTTAGCAAAGATCTCCCCAACCTACTTTCTTCTTTATGTCACCGCTGGCTCCCTAATACCCACTGTCAGATTGGTCTCTCTAATGTCAAGCCAAGTCCTGAATCCACCATATCTTCCTTTTCTTTAGGTAGAGTTCCATTCTCCCTATCTAACCCTAGCATTTTAACTCCCATCCATCCCCATAATGTTTACTCCTGTATCCCTGTTTCTGTACATGGCTACTTCCACCAGGCTTGCTTTTCCCCTGACATCCTAAAAATCCACGCCCAAGCAAATGTTTCCTTTAAATTTTCTGTTTCTCAAGAAGCCTCATCCCCAGAAACTAAAACCATAAACATATGTGCATAGCCACTGATTTTCTTCCCAATGTTATGCTACCACCCACATTAAAAGAGACAAATTTATGAGTGACAGTGACTTTCTCTTCTATGACAATGGGATGGGAGGGGGCATCTTCCAGAACTGCTCAGAATCTCCAGGGATGTGCATGAGAATGTCCTTGGTTCATTTCTTGCTACCTGATCCTTAATGAGGTTTCTTTCAGAAAGAAATATTTGCAGCCTCTATGAAAGTAGCATAAAATTTCAGTCAATGGGATATTCATGAAAAAATGTCTATATTATTCATTTCTCTAGCCTTAAACCCTAGTACAGACCTTAGCACATGTTAGATGTTCAAAACTATGTATTAAATAAACAGATATGTGCTGTGTAGATGATAGCATCATTGTTGAAAATATTCAAACCCTTCCTCTACAGTGCCCTTCCCCACAAGAAGGTTATATATGCCTGTGTTCCACTGACATTAGGATTCAACATGTGGCTGCTTCACGCCCCCCACCCCAAGGAAAATGTGAGCAACAGTGACCCATGCCACCTCCTAGCAGGCAGTTTAACAGATAATGCATGGCTTACCATTTCTTTCTTTTCCCCTGTACCATAAAATGAGCAATGCCCAGATACACCTGCTCTGTTTCCAACTATGTCCAGAGTTAAAGGCATATTCAGCAGAATCATGGCAAAGAACAAACCTTGGTTTTATAAGCAATTGAGGTTCGGGGGTCATCTATCACCATAACATGGCTTAGTCAATGCTGTCTGATACAGAAAGAATCAAATATGTGAAGTAGAATTATTCTCGCCTAGTCCTGGCTATTGCCTTTGAAAGAAAAGACAACCCCTTTTATTCAAATTTGTGAATATCTTCAATACAAACACAGTGTCCCAGTGAAACAGAAAACTTACTGATGGAAGGGACAGAAAGAGAGATGAGGCATTTTTCATTTTACCCTTGTTGAAATTTGGTAGCAGGAGAAATTTGAGAAAAAGGGTATTACAGGAAGTTTTTTATCTTTTAGGTCATACAAATCGTACAAAATGTGTATAAGGAGCTTACATTATGTATAATTAAAAAAATAGCAATAAAATAAATATATGAGAGGATCAAGTGACAACCATACATTCTCATTCGACATTGGGTAGAAACATTTTTGTGACCATGTATATTAACTATTTCAGATACCAAAATATAAATTATTAAGTTAATGTTTTGCTACTTGAACTGGTAGCCTAGTAGTATTGGTATTATTCCCTCTATGAAATACTTCAAAAGAAGATTTTAGAGCTGTGAGTTAGTTTAGTCCAATATTCAGGCAGGAAATGCATATCTCTCTGTATAATTTCATCTAGGATACCACTTGAGAAATTTATCTTTGCTTTATGTAACTTTTGTAGAAAATTTCCTTCTCAGATCTGATCCATAATTTAGCATGTGTAATTAACAGATGTAATGATGTGTTAATGATCTCTTATTTATACAGCATCTAGCTTCAATGAACACAAAGTACTCTATTTACTTAATTTATTCTCTAAACATATGCATCTGGAACTAACTTTGGACTTAAATTAACTCCACTAAAGAGTAAATTTCTGTAAAACAAGATTTATTTAAAGGCAAGAAAAAAAATTAAGACATGCAAATATTCTTTTGCATGTGAAACTTATTTAAAGCTTTTGATTTAGAATTATGAGTACCTAAAAAGTATTTCCTACTTCCTATCAGTGCTCAGCAATCTCCTTACGGCTACCTACAACCTTACATTTTTATTAACATCATAAGAACTTAATTTGTAATGAAAAGCTACTTTGCAATCGCAGCTAATTCTACATTTACTCGCTTCTATAATTTACTTAAGGCTGTATCTTACATTAATATTCATCACCAAAGCCCCCTTCTAATATTACTTGATTTGACAGAAATGCATTAGCTATGACAAATGCTTCATAATGTACTCAGTATTATTGCAAGCAGAATCTATGGTAATTATTGCTATTTAAACACACAGATTATCCCTTCTGGTTTTCTTTTTTTAAAAAAAGGAAAATAAAATCTCTAGCCACCAGAGATTAGAAATAGCTGCCTTTAAAATACACTTTGCATTCATATTATTTCCCTAAAACAGACAAATACACAGAGGTAGTATCATGTAATCATCATGGTGGACCCATATGTTTATTTGAAGAAAAGAAGAAAATAAAAAAGAATAAACTCTTCACTGTATGGGAAAAAGAGGGATCTCAGGAGGATGACTTACTTGGTATTACAATAAGATTAAGGCCCTTTTTTCACTCAATATCAATTCATCCTCCAGAGGTACCTTTCTTTAACTGTTCTGTCCTCGTTACACATGGCCAGACCACCAGCTCCTCCCAATAAAGAAAGATTCAGAAGATGAAGAGGGATTTCTTTTGTACTTTAATGGTCACTAAAAAGCATAACACACATGGCCTGATTAACTAGTGAGTTATTTGACTGGTGGTATTCGATATTTGACTTGTTCAATTTTGGAAGCTAAGCCCACAAACAAAGTCATCACCTACTATTCAACTTATTTCAGGGGGCATGGATCATTTCAAAGTGGCAAGTAATTTAAACCTATATTATGATTCAAATATATTCAGAGAGACATTTAGATATGGTGTTCTCAACCATTTTTTTAATCAAATAGCAGTATCATTAACTGTCATCTCATGTTATATATATACATATATATATATATATATCACTCAATTTCATTTTCATAAAGCACACTTAGAGTTTACTTATCATGTATGATAATCCTTAACTATTTATTTTGTCTTCTAGGTTTCCCAGATTTATGAACCGATTTACTGAGCCTGTCTCTGTGCTAGGCAGAGTGAATGGCGACAGGAAACTCAAAAGCATCTAAGGCACTGGCTGAGAAATTACTGAATGACTGAATCAACTGGAAAGGCTACAAATACCATGTCCATTATCATAAAATGGAGATCTAGACTGAATTTTTATCAGAACGTACACACTGTAAAAAATTGAACACAAAAACGCAAAAGGGATGCGATGCAATACATGAGAGAAACCACTTATGGAAGGCAGTGTCCAAAAATAAATAAATAAATAAATAAATAAATAAATAAATAAATAAATAAATGGTACTATCAACATAGGTATTATTTCCAAAAGACAATGTAACCTTTGAGATTCCTATAAATAGTCTCTTCATATCTACAGATTTCTGATCATGTATTTTAATTTTGAAGTGTTCCACTTGCTACTGCCTGCTTTGACAAAATAATAGAAACTCATATTTAGAAAGAACATATTTCACAGGGCATTGGATTAAAATCATTACCTCAGTGGTTTTAAAATGAATTTTTAGCAAGGGACTCTTTCTTCAGAAAAAAGATTATGCAGGAGTCCAACTGTGAACAGATAAACATAGAGATTGAAACTGGATTGCGGAATCTGGAGCTCTGAGCTCCACACACCATGGTCAACGCTGGAGCTCATGGAGAGCCCATGGGAGAGATTGGAAACCATTGCCCCAGGCATACTCCCCACTAAAATGCCCCAGGCCAGCTTAATCTATTAATTTGATTGTTTTTACACAACTTCAAAAACTGAGAACTCATCACCTTCCAAGGTAGCCCAGTCCATTTTCAGATAGCTTTTAATTTTGAGAGAAGCCTTTCTTATTGAGTTGAAATCCAACTTTCCGCTCCTAGCATATCTCTGGGGCCTAGAACAGCATATGAATGTAGTAAGTGTGAGCATGAAGTTTTGGATAATGAGTGAATAAACAAACCTCTTTCTTTTTTTTTTTTGTTTAAGTCAGAAACTTCATAATACCTTTTCCAAATTACAAAGTATTTGCACACCGTCCTCAACATTTTCTTTGGGTTCAGGGTGCCAGTTGCTTCAAGTGCTTTCCCCATGGTGGAATTTCCAGATCCTTCACTGTCCTGGGTGATTTGTTCTGGCCTTGAACAATTTCCTAAACTTCCTTTGAACTGAGGAGACCAGGACTAAGCACAATGCACTAAGCATGGTTTCATGAGAGCCGAGGTAAGTACAGCCACTGGTTTTATAAGTCTGGACTCCTTTGTTTATTACTTCTGAATAGGATTACAAAATCTCATAAGCTAGGATCATCACATTAGTGGTTGACTCCCACTAAGTATGTGGTTCACTCAATGCCTTAAATGATTGGTGAATTATGGCCTGCAGGCCAACTCTGTCCCACTGTCTGTTTTTATAAATAAAGTTTTATTGGAATACAGGCACATCCATTCATTTTATGTATTATCTATGGTTGTTTTCACACTATAGCGGCAGAGCTGAGTAGGTATAACAGGAACTGTATGGCCTACAAAGCCTAAAATGTTTCCACTTGGTCCTTTATAGAAAACAGCTTTTCAAATGTGCTCTAAATCATTCTTTCCCAGAACCAATAAAGGTTCAGGCCAAGGTAAACAGTGTCACCAAATACCATGAACCCAGGGAACCTAGGAAAATACTCCCTCCAAGGAAAAGCTAACTTTTACCTTAGAATTCCTTTAAATCAGCATTTCTCTGAACTCTGTAATCGGTAGAATTATCTGTGAAATTTTTTAAAAGTGCCAATTCCTGGGCCTCTAACTAGGTCAACTGACTCAGGAACTCAAGGGTATGGCTTTGACTCACCCCTGGCATCGGCACCTGTGTTGTAGTCCTATATTCTACCATGGTCCCCTTCAGTTTATTTCTGCTTTTGCTGTTACTATTGTGGTTGTCTGTTTGTTTAATTTTTATTGTGAAATAATTTTAGACCCACAGAGAAGTTGTAAAAATAGTGCAGAAAGCATTCTTGTGTAACCTTCATCCAGATTCCTCCCATGATAACAGCTAGTATATCGTAACAAAATTATCAAAATCAGAAAACTGACATTGGACTATTAAACTGAACTACGAATTTTATTCAGATTTCACCAGTTTTCACATGCAATCTTTGAAAAAGTATATTTCCTTGAAATTGTTGCACAGTTGTAATCACCACCACAATCAGGAAACAACAGACTATTATAATACTCCAAAAGAACATGCTCATGTTACCCACTGCAGTCATAGCCTTCCTCCACCACTACACCCTGAAACTCCTACTGCACAGTATGATTTGGGAAATGCTACATAAATGGAACAGTCAAGTCTGCAACATTTTGAGATTGGTTTTGCTTGCTCACCACAATGCCCTTGATATCTGCCCAAGTCTTTGCATGTAACAGTAGTGTACTCCTTTTTGACCGTTGAGTTGCACTCCAATGTATTGATGTACCACAGTTGGTTAATCCATTTGTCCAGCGAAGGACATTTGGGTTGTTTCCAGTATTTTTGCTGAGTGTGAATAGAATTGCTATAAAAGTTTGTATCTAGGTGTTTGAGTGAATGTAAGTTTTCAGTTCCCTTGGGTAAATCCCCAGGAGTAAGATTGCTGGATTATATGGCAAGTATATGCTCGCCTTTGTAAGAAACTGCCAACTGTTTTCCTTGGTGTCTATACCAGTTTGCATGCTCAGCAGCAATATATTCCAGCTGTTTTGCATTCCCATCAGTGCTTGGCATTGTCAGGATTTATTTATGTTATTTTAACCATTCTACTTGGTGTGAAGAAGGGTCTTACTATGGCATCAATTTGCATTTACTTAATAGCTAATGGTGTTGACTATCATTTCATGTCCTGACTGACCTACCGTAGGTGCATACTTTGGTAGAAGAGCTGGTCAAGCCTTTTGACCATGTTGTAATTGGCTTGTTTGCCTTCTTACGCTTGAGTTTAATGTGTTCTTTATATATCCTGGATATAAGGTCTTTGTCAGATATGTGAATAGAAAATATATTCTTCCAGACTGACCTTTGTCTGTAGCAGAGCGAGTTTTAATTTTGATGAAGTCCAATTTATCTCTCTCTTTTTTTTTTTCTTTCATGGATCACATTTTTGGTGTTATTCTTTATCAGTCAGGGTCGAATCAGAGAGAAACTACACAGCAATTTGAACATGGATAGTTTAGCATTAATATTAACTGTAATGGGGATTGCTTAATGATGGTTGGCTAGTCAGAAGTAAAGAGATCTCTAAATAATGCAGGACTAGCAAATATAAGAAACAGCCACCCAAGACTGAGGTCCTATTCCTAAGGAAGACCCCACCTCTCTGAGGGCTTAGCTCCAGACCTTGTGCTAGAGGGTGAGGCCATGGCTCACCCAATGGTTGAGAGGTTGCTGTGGGGCCTCACTGGTGGAACTTGCTAGAAATCTGTCCTCTAGGTACCAGGAAAAGCTATTCATGGGTAGGTATCTTACTGGAGGCACAAAGCTACAAAACTGCCATAGGGGTGTGTTGGGAGAAGCTGGTGGCCTGTGGGTGCGTCTCATCACCCTTCACATGAGGAGCTGGGTACGTATGGGAGAAATGGACCACATTGCAAGCGTCTGGCCAGTGAGTACCTGAGACCGGGAAGAAAAACCCCTTCCTCCTGCAATGACTCTCCAGTGCCCTCTACTGACAAAGCTTAAAATCATGCCGGTTACTGAAGGAAGGACGTTAAAAGGGTCCAGGTCCATATTCCCAGGGTGGAGCTGGTCAGCAGGGCTCTGCCCCGCAGTTTCCACAGGGCCTGTTGGAGAGGGACCCTGCCTCTGCTGCCTCAGTGCTGAGCACGGATGGTCAACAGGGTTCTTCCCCCAGTTTTTGAAGTGTCTAGTGGGAAGGGGGAGGGGAGTGGTTTCTTTGAAATGTTCACTTGCAGCGGAGTGTGTCTAGTCAAAAGGGTTTCAGGGCTACTGTTTTCCAAATCCAGAAGAGGGCTAGAAAGAGCAGAATTTTCTTGGGACTGTTGTGTCTGCAACCATTTCCAGTTCCAGGTTGCAGGCTGCTCTAGGGCCCATGCTGGCATATACAGGAGGCAAATCAAAACAAAAGAAATGAACAAAAAATAAAAAAATAAAAAAAATAAGGGACTTCCCACTGGGTCATCCTAAAGTGCTTAGTCAGTCCTACTTGTGTCCACACTTCAAAGTCTTCTTATAAGTTGTCTTATATTTTGACCAGGGTTTGTAGTTGTGACTTGGAGGAGGATAAAATGAGCTTACTCCATCTTCTCTGGAACCAGATACCACCCATGGCCTGTGTTTAAATTCATTTATTTCCTTAGACCGCATGCCTAGGCTTGTTTCACATGTAGGTGTTTCTGAGCCTGGCTCAGGGAGTTCCTTCTAAAACAGACACTTATCCTGATCTCCAAGGCTTCCTCATGTGCTAACGCTGGAAAGGAGCCATCATGTGGGCAATAAAGAGACAGACACATTATTATGACGATCAAGTTCTACTAAATACTGGAGCGGACCTCTGGAAAAACTGAAATTGTCCTAAATTGCCAACTGGTGGTGACAAATATCGATTTGGCATCATCGATTCTCACCTTTGTGACATATCAAAGGCCTGGGATGCCTGAGCACTCTTTCTACTAAGCCGCCATTTCTGACCTTGATAGCTATCAACTTTCCCCATGGGGTTTCCTTTTCATAGATGACATCTTTTTAATCCTCCGCCTCACCTTTTCCCCCATTTGTGTAGACCACAGAAGAGTGGGAAATCCCACTCCTATCTCAAAGTTACACATACATTTAACAATCATGATGATAATAATTAACGATCACTACAATAAATAGTAACAGTGATCTTTCTACCCTTTCATAGTACCTACTATGTGCCAGTCATTATAATAGGTGTCTTAACTGCATGATTGATCATTCTCACTACAATTTATTAGTTGACAGGTGAAGGAAATTAAATGGTACAGCAGAAATTGGAAACCTGGAGTCTCATTCCAAATGTCATCCACTTTTCCCAAAACCAACCCTTGCCTTTACCCCCTTCACACACCCTCCCACATCTCTACCATCCCTTTAGTTTGTCCCTTTAGGCATACATTGTAGCATTTTGATTTTAATTTAATCTACAAAACAATACTGCAACCTCCTTGATGGCAGAGAATTACCATAGGTCTTAAAACACCTACCTGACACAGAATCCTGTTTTAGACACTGAGTGGCTACTGATTTTTCATAGCTGTCAGTTTAGAGTCTGTCCCTCTCTGAAAACTGACTTAGCAGAGAGATTAAGATAATTTATCTAGAGAGTCACAAATCCATTCAATGATCAGCTGAGTGGAAGGGATGCTCAGTGATTAATGGGGCTAATCTGACTGATGATCAAAATTTGACCATGCATACATACGAGCACATAACTTGAGAAGAGGTGTCACTGTGTGCATTAATTTAAAGCCCCATATGAAGAAATGGAGCCCAGTGTCATAAATGGAAGTACAAGCTTTCAAATACACACATTTCAGAGACACGCATATGATGATGATACCTGATAAAGGCTCACATCAGTCATGCCAAGGCTCCCATCCTGATTACAAAGTACATGATGTCCATTTCTCTGAACATGATGACATGTTATCAAAAGATGATAAATGTCCTCACAAACAGGTAGGGCTAAAAAAAAAAAAGGCTTGCAATATTTCTCTGTGGTTTTGCAACAACAAACATCTTGACTGGACTTCCTTATTCCTGCTGAGGACTGAAAAAGCAAAAGGTTTTAAGCGACCAGGAAAGCTCACATGTAAAGAGATAAAAATCAAAGGATCAGAGCATTGGAATAGACAGTCCATTACATCTAGTACTACCACAATCCAGAGCTGGAACTTGCTCCAAAACATTCTTAACAACTAGTACACAGCCTGTACCAGAGTTCCTTCATGGTCAGGGAAATATCTAGAGTGCTCTATTCGATAGAAAGTTTTGTTTATTCATTTGTTCATTCATTCATTCATTCATTCATTTGCTGACTATTTACATTATGGTTTTATTTTGTTTTGTTTTGTTTTTATAAGACAAGACTATGCAAGGCACTAGGAAAATAGCAATGAACAAGACAGACGTATTTCTGCTCTTAAGGAACTTCTGGTCTATTCGAGGTAGCAGCCAAACAAAACTGTACAAGAAATAAATTATTTACAAAAGTAATGGAGAGTCCATACGTGGTATCAAAAATAACTTATTTTTTTATACTGAACCTAGTGAGTTCCTCTGCATTTTTCACCAACCAGCCCTAGTTGTACACTTTCATGCCATACAGAATGAGGCTTTTTTCATTCTTCTACATGGTGACATACCAGATATTTGAGGCCAGCTAGCATTTTACCTTCAGAACTTTTCTAGGACAAATGCCTCCAGAATTTAAAAAATTCTTTCACATTTGACAAAATGTTGTGGCCCTTAATTCACCCCTCTGGTCCAACATGCTAGGTTTTTTTCTCTGTAAACACAGTGGCTCCCAATTTATCACATCTGTTCACAATCACATTTGTTACAATGAATTACATGGCCCCAATATAAATGCAAGAGGGGCTTGAAAATGCAGGGGAACACACAGATATTTGGTGAGCACTGTCTCTATAGTAAATTCCAAATCTCACCTAACATCAGGACAGTGCATCTAACAACAGTATTATCTTCCTCACTGTCAGTCTTACATTTTTACTATATTACTTCCAAATGTAATCACACACACACACACACACACACACACACACACACACACACACACACACTATAATGCGTACATAGATAACAGCATTAATATGGTAATAGAATGGAGAAAACTTGATTGGGGAGGGAGAATAAAAAAATATGCTTACTGAAAATATAACATGTACAGAGGATGCCAAAAAAATGTATATGCATTTTAAGAAAGAAAAAAACTGTATTAGAATTGTAATACTCTGTATATACCGGTAACGAAAGATGAATACAAGTCATGTGTACACATGTTTTTGGCACCCCCGGTGTAGCTGCATCACAACCTTGCATCACGGAGGCAACATGCCGACTGCTCAGGATCAGGCCTCTGGAGCCAAGTGTGCTGATTCCAATTCCGGTTCCATCACTGCCAGTTGAGTCACTCTGGGCAAATGCCTAACCTCTCTGTTCCTTAGCATCTTCATTCACAGAATAAAAATAAGATCAGAACCTTTGTTCAGCTGTTGTGAGAATTAAATAAGTCAATCTCTGTAAAATCTTAAGAGTGCTTGACTCATAGTAAGTGATATAGATGTGTACGTTATTGTTATTACTATAATTAAATGTGTGATGAAAATGCAATTTTTTTAATTCGCTAAAACCAAGTCAGTCTTCCTTAATAGCTCCCAACATGCTAAGTTGGAAGTGGGCGGGGGGACATATTTTCACATGGAACTTATGTATTAACATCATCACAATCTTTCCAGGTTGAATAGTCTCTTTTGGATTTTTTTTTAAAACTCTATGGCACAGAGATAACATTCATGTCTCTTTCCCTTCTTGTGCATGATCTACCTCTCCCTCTTCCCTTCAATTAATTTTGGGATGGTTACAATCGTTCATAACATATGTTTTAATCTTCCTGGCAGTCAAGGTAAAAAGAAAAACAAAACTCCCATATGACAAAGAAGGAAGTGTGGGGCCAGCCGAGTGGCGCGATGGTTAAAAGCTGGCTTGGGACGCCAGAGGGCCCCGGTTCAGATCCCACATATGAGGGCCAGTGACACTGCCCTCTACAGCTAAGATGCTGAACAACAGCTCAACC